>NC_050519.1:24876131-24907182 GCF_002922805.2 Oryzias melastigma
ACTCTGCTACTGCCTCCTCCAGTTAATTCTGGACACCTGCAATTCACTGTGCAGTCAAATTGTTTATCACTTTTTACGATTGCTACATATAGTTGGAAGAGTCTTGGTGTGAAATGTTGAAGCGGTGAAAATCTGGTGAATCTTGTTCCTGGATTTTTCTTTCACAGCTCAGTTCCGATCTATGAAACAGTTTGTGTCATAGACGGGCACAAACCCCAGTTATTAATTTCTCCTCCATGATCAATTTTCTAGCAATTGGTACTTCCATGAATTAAAAAGAACTCTATCCCTGATTGGTCAAAGTTCAACCAGGTTTAACTTTATTACATGTTTTATTTGTAGAGCCTGAAAACGGTCTAAAAAATGTGCAGAAGCCCATATGTAAACACTAGTTTACACAGACTTTTCTTGAACGTGCATTGCTGAGGTCGATGTGAACGTAGCTTTAGTGTTTTTGCATCCTCCAAATAAGTCCCTCATCCTAGACATTGTTTTAATTTAAGAGGAAAAATCTTTTTTCAGTTTTGTGGAGACTTCCACTGGGATACCAGATGTTCATTGGGAAGCAAAGATCTCAGTGTATAACAGTGAAGGAACATCAGGGGATTTTGGGAGTTTGTTCAAGTCTCTGTCTCTGAGGACGAGGACAAGCGTTGAAAGGGAAGTTCTCTAGGCTGTAAGTTAGAATTATTATTCGACTTTTGGAACTGATTTTTCTCCATACTCCAAAAGATGTTTTCCTGATGCTTCATGGCAAGAGAACCAGGAGCTCTGGGGAAGTTTGCAGCTGATCGGGAAGATGAATGAACACCTCTTGAAGTCTCACTAGATAAAGGGAGGCTCCATGATTCTGCTGCAGAGCAAGATTTATTCTGTTACAGTGAAAGAAACAAAGAAATGTCCTAAAAGAGCTGGTTTGAAAAGACTGATAAATGAAATTAATCTTCACTCATTTGTTTTTGAGCAATTGATTGCATTTTATTGAGTAGTAACACTTTTAAATTCTTTTATTACGGTAAGAAATTAAACTTTTAGTGAGAAAATTTTTACTTTTGTTCAGTTTAAATGGTAGTAATTTAGAAAAGCTCTTCTGAAAGGCTGATAAAAATTCAATTTTTTTGGTGTTTTAACATGTTCTTGTGGCATTTTTATTATAATGGAGGACATTTGTAAGGAAAATGAAGACTAAAAGTTAAATTTTAAACCATGAATCAGGAGCAGATTTTAACAAATTATGTCGAAAATACGTACAAATTGTTGTATCTCCCTGCACGTCACTGGGTTGTAATATTTGTTGCACCGGTAGTTTTACGTTGGGGTTGTGAGGGGCTGTTAGCTAGCGGGAGTGTGTAAACAAAGAGCTCTCGCCAACAGGGAGGGAAATTGTTCCACCCACATCTGAGCTCCTGCCGCTCTGCAGAATCTGTCCCTGAAAACGGCAGCTTTTTGGACCAAAATGGGACTACAAATGGACTAAAATGTGGTAATAAAACAGGCATAATCAGAATTAAAAGACCACTGGAGCATTTACAATAGATCAAACAATGATCAGAATGAGACTTTTAGATGGGAATTGGACACTTAAATTGGAAGGATGTGTTGAGGCAGATTGTTGGGGCTTTTAAAGGTTGTATTTGTAACAAAGTTTTATTGTCATGAAATATGTGCAAATTGTTAAATTCTTAACGGCCAAACGGTGTTTTGATTTTGGGGTGCACAGGTGAGAGTCAGGTCACCTCAAAGCATAAAAGAGAAACCTTAGAAGTTGTATGAAACTAAAAAATGAAACTACCGGTGCAAGTGAGCATGCTGATCTCTAAGCAACATTAGAAAAGATTAGGATCTTTCTTTATTAAATTACATATTTTCTTCTGTTTTTCATTTTTCTGATTAGAAACATTTGCATTTTATGATGAATCCGTGAGTAAACTCCAGTGTTCGGCTGCGTCCTGCAGTTGCTGCTGACTTTGACGTTTCTGGATTCTCTCTGGTTTTCGGCTGGAGTGCACTTTACCGTGGCCTGAAGGGTTTTTGTGATGTCCCCCTGTACATAATGTCCACTGTGACGCACTCGGAGGCTTTGCATTGTCGTGTGCTCTCACCCTTTCAGGGACTTCCTTTCAGTTTTGCCAGAAACAGCTGGAAGGTTTTTTTTTTTTTCCAGGGATTGTTCCTGCTTCCTCGGTTCCCTTTGAGCCGGTTTCAATTTCTGACATTTATTCATGTTTTCACCCATGAACTCAACCCAGCAGAAGCCTTGTTAGCTCTTTTTGAAAGGTTGTTTTGAGTGAAATCAAATTTTTGTTGAGCAAAAATGTGATTATTAGGAAATCCAATGAAAACAGCAAAAAGAAATACAAATAAATCTACATTTTTATGAGCAAAAATTAGCTCACAATGAGGAATATTTGTGTGAAAAAACACAAAAGCTCATCTGGTTGTAGAAACATCAAATTTCTGTTGTAACACAATCTCCTCTAAGTACATGATAAGCCCAAACCATCATACCTCCACCGCCAGAGCAGGACAGTGAGGACCGGCAAAAATCTGAAGACTGAAACAAAACTCTGACTGAAACCTGTGAGACACAAAACTGAGCTGAAGGTCTTCAATACTGAAGGAACGTTCCAAAACAGTCCTGACCCCACAACCAGGTCCACTGGTGACACATAGAACCACAAACCAGAACCAGAACGCATGAACTCACAGAGAACTCAACCCAAAGAGACTCCAACTCTCAGCCTGGTTTCCACCAAAGTTCAAGCAAAAGAGAGTCTCTCTGAAGGAAGCAAACCTCCTTCAAGAAACACGAACGCTGAACCTGCAGGTTCTAGTAGAAACAGTTCTCTGATTTGATGTGAGGTTCCTCTGAGCATCGCGCTCTGACCTTGGGATGAACCTGAAGGACGTCTGCTGCCTGCTGTCTAATCTGAACCTGAACAGAAAGATTCTTTTATCCTAAGAGTGAAGTGAAAAAAACGTCGTCTTTGGTTTGAGTGAACCTGAATGCTCCAGAACCAACCACGGGTCAGAACCGGGACGGGACAGAGAACTCTGGTTGTTGATTCTGTAGTTCTCTTTCATTTCATCTCTGTGATTCCAACCCATCAAAATGGGAGAAGATGCTTCAGTTTACTCCTGAGCGTTCAGGCAGGCCTGTGTCTGCTGCCCACACACAGGACAGAGTGGGCTGTGTGAGGAACGCACTGTTGGAGGCTGCAGAACCACAGGACTACAGGAGAGGTTCTACAGCCACATCAGAACCACGCACAACCATAGCATAGAACAGAACAGAACAGAACGGAACGGAACGGAATAGAACAGAATAGAATAGAATATATAGAAATGTTATTTAAAAAATAAATAGAAAATCATAGAATAGAATAGAATAGAATAGAATAGAATAGAATAGAATAGAACAGAATAGAATAGAAATATTATTTAAAAAATAAATAAATAGAATAGAATATATAGAAATATTATAAAAAATGAATAGAAAATCATAGAATAGAATAGAATAGAATATATAGAAATATTATAGAAAAAATGAATAGAAAATCGTAGAATAGAACAGAATAGAATAGAACATATATAAAAATTGTAGAAAAATGAACAGAAAATTATAGAATAGAATAGAATATATAGAAAATTATAGAATGAAAAGCATAGAATGTATAAAAATATTTTAGAATAGAATAGAAAATCATAGAGTAGAAATAGAATATAATAGAAAATTGTGGAATGAAAGGAACAGAGCATTTTAGAATAGAATAGAAAAGAATGAAAAGCATAGAATATTATAGAAATATTACAGAATAGAATAGAATAGATTAGAATAGAATAGAACAGACGGGCTGAACCAGCAGTCAAAGGGCCATCATCAGTATCATCCTCATGAGGGTCACCTCCTCCTCCTCCTCCTCTTCCTCCCTGTGCTGCAGTGGTCTCTTGTGGGTTCTGGAGATGGACTATCAGTCTCCAATCCTGCTGCTAATCTTCTCCAGAACCCCCCCACCCCACCCATCCGTGAGGCCTCGCGGCAGCCACCCTCCAGCTGTGTCTGGTCTGCGGGTCTTACTTGCTTTCCCCGGCCGCGGCCTCTGCAGCAGCTTCTGCACGGTGAGCAGGTCCTCGGTCTTCACCGCCTGCAGCAGCTCCTGGTCCTTCCCCATCTTCCGCTCCGAGCAGCGTCACTCCCGCAGCATCCTCCGGCGCGACGGCGCCTCGGCGCAGCCTCTACGGGCGCAGGGTGCGTCTGCGGCCGCGAGCCGCCTTCCTCCACCCCCTCCTGGCTGCCTGGCTGAGAGGAAGACCTCCACCCGCTCTGGCATATGATGGAGCGCGGAGGCAGAGCCGCTGGAATGGAGGGATGCTCTCTGGTCCCCCCCTCCACCACCAACCGCCACCCCGCCTATGGGAGCAGCGCGGCTGGATCCAGACTCCCGGGCGCGTCTGTTGGACCGTGAGGCTGATGGAGATGCACGGTCCGGTTTCGCATCTGCAGTTCGACGCTCCAAAATAAAAAGCCGCGGACCTCGGTCCCGATCCACGGCGCCGCCAGACGAGCTCCACGCGCTGCGCGTCAGCGCTGCGAGGATCGTGCGCGCGCCAGGCTGGCCTCTCCCGGTGCTGTGCGTCCTACACGCGGCCCAGCGGCGCTGCTGCAGCCATCGCTCCGCGTGCGCCTCAGCTCTCTCTTCGGTAACGATTCCTGTCCGCGTGGGGGGGCAGTGACGGCGCGGGAGGGGGCACGCACACGCGCTGGCGCGCTCTACAGCTGGAACAGCTCTCCAACCACTAAACGGCTCGTGTGCTGCAAGGAGGGGGCGGACCAGCAGCTCTCCCGCCTCCTCCTCTATCCGCGCTCCTCCAAAGGCGCAGATGGATCCGGGTCAGGACGGCACACCCATCGGCCTCCGAACCGAGCCCATCCTCAGCAGAACATTCTCTGGTTACAAGCTGCTTCTCTTGGAGTAAATGCAGCTGCAGTGGAGAAGCATTTGATCAATGACATCATGTTATCAGTCAATAACAGAAAATAAAGAGGCACCAGAGAGGCAGCATCATGATCTGGGCCTGTTTAAGCAGCCAAAGGAGCTGGACATCAGCAGAAATATGAAATACTCTGTGTGCAGAGGTAAATGTAAATGAGTAATGTGTTTCTAGAATCTAGATTCATGATTTAGGATGAAATGCTGACATGCACACAGCAGGTAGATATTTTGGGTGCTTTAGGTTTTTCCAGAAACTAGAGATTAGCTGATCTGATTTATGTTCAAGACAGTGAAACACTCCATTTAAATGGAGAAAACTGTTCCAAATGTGAAACTACAAACCAAGGATTTGTTGAATTACAAAGAACTGGAGGATCCACTCCAATAAAAATCGTGTTTTTAACATGTTCTTGAAGCATTTTTCTCATCGTGGAGGACGTGTATCAAGAAAATTATGATTGAAATTGCATTTCTGAGTATTTCATTATTCAAATATTTGTAAGCAGTTTGAAAAGACCCATGAGCGTCTCTGTTTTGGTCACTGTATGGCTGAATAGCTACGATACTGCTCACCATTCTTGTTGCACCAGTAATGTTAAGCTGGGGGTGTGAGGGGCTGTTAGCTAGCGGGAGAGACCTGTCGGTAATGGATGATGATGGGAAGTGGGGGCGGGGATGTCCATGTTATTAAGGAGAACATAAGATCAATCTTTTGCATTTACAATCTGTAATATTAATAATTTAATGTTTTTTGTTTCATTTTTGATAAATTGTTCATTACATGAAATTAAAAGAAGATTATCAAAAATCTATAAGCTACTATTGGGATTCCTTCAAGTTTTTTTGCAGCAAGTATCAAAAAAGATGCATCCGTCAAAAAATAAATAAATAAAAGGAGGGGGGTATGGATTTATAATGCAGACCCACAAGCTGAAAGACTAAATTCTCTGATAATGAAATGTATTTCAGCGTCTTTTTAATCATAATGACCGACATAGCGGTCGGTGAGAGCTAAATTTGGATCTTTAACCTGAAGACTGCAGAATCGGATCCAGCAGTTCTGCTCATCTGAGTTCAGTTAGTCTAATGCTGCAGCAGCCAGAAACACCTGGAAGCTGTGAAGGATCTATCATCTTCTGCCAAAATAAACCAAAAAAACTCAGGAATCTGAGGTCTGATATAAGATCATGACTATCCATCTATTCAGGAGCACGGACAGAACTGCAGAGACTTTTGCCAGCAAAATCCAACGTGTTGTTTCTCTCTGTCCGACCTCCTCCAGATTTCTGACTCCACTCTCCTCTCCATTGTGTGTGTGGGCAGAGAGCGGAGCGGCTCCAGGCCTCCTCCACACATCCACCGAGTTATGTAAGAACACTAAAGGTTGGCCCGTGTGGTACCAGGAGATTATTTATGTATCTATAGAATGCAAATGTTGCTGTTTATATATCCTGGAGCTGTGCTAATACAGTGCTTGAGGATTAGATGTACACGTGAAGAGCAGTTTCTGCTCCAGCTTGTCTGTCCTGCTGCTGCTGCAGGATTCTGTTTGTCTGAAGGATGAAACAGCAGATGAGCTGTCTACATATCTCAACTAGAGCGATAGTCTTCTCCAGAAGAGAGGGTTTTCTGCTTTCTGCATGCAGACATTTCCTCTGTGCAATCCGTCACATGAATGGACAAAGATAATTAGATAATTCAAGGAAAAGAAAATAATAGACAATGAAAGGAAAACTCCAGATGATGGACGGTTGCCGCCCCAACCCTCTGATGCAAAAGAAATTACACAGAGATATGAAGCTTTTAGTATTTCCACTCAAACTGGGATATTTCACATCTTTGCCTATGATGAATAATACACAATTATAACATATTTAGCTTGTTTTTATCCCCTCTAAAAATGAGTTACACATAGAAATGCTGATTTTTTTCTAATTTTTTTTTTGGATTGTGAAATGAAGTTTATTTTTGATCGAAATGCAACATGAAACTGAAAGGAGCGAGCAAAATTACAGCATCAGAGCATAAACAGAAAGATTTACCCACAATTTGACCAAATAATCTCACAAACTTTAACCTATGAAACAGAAGCATGTTTTTTTCCACTATATCTTACATAATATGTTTAATTTATTTATTTCATATTTTTTTTTATTTCCTTTTTACTGTACCTTGCAAAGCACTTTGTGGTATTTTACCTGTAAAGAGTGCTATTTAAATAAAAAATAATTTTCTTCACCTCATTGGGGAGAAAGGGAGTATAATTCTTGCAACTGGCAACACAATATTACTCAGCATTTTTAATTTTCATAATATATATATATATATATATATATATATATATATATCAATATTATGAATAACATATAACAGGTTTGTATAGAGAATTTGAAGTAACGCTGCCTCCAAGTGGTAGAAAACAGTGCATACACACACATTTACTAACTTATTGAAACTTCAAGTCTGCTGGTTACACAAAATATCACTCTTAAATATTAGAGTCATGGCATTTATAGTGTTATGTATTTGAACTATATTATCATTTATAATAAAAGGCGCTACAACAGTCTAACGTAGAGCCAAATAAACGGAAACTTTATTGGTTGAAGAACGACTGTAGTATTGGTGACGGTTCTTTATCATTTTCTTTCTGGTCCTTGAACGCACCTTTTTGCCCCTCCCTTCTCTGGGTTCTGGCTTCTGGTTGGCTAACGCTCAGGCAGTCCAAACGCTGCTGACGCTGAGACCGTCGTGGAGTGAGTGAAGGGAACAGGTTGACAACAGTTCGAGATTTCTTAGACCAAAACAGTTGTTTGCTGGTTACAGCTGGACCTAACGCACAAGCTGGTGAGGAGCTGTGCTTGGTTTGTTTTATTCTCGAAATTTCGACGCATTTCACGTAACGCTTGAAAGACGCGCGTGATTTCCAGGCAGGATTCCTCTATTTCAGCGAGAAAACGCGTTAGTACCGCGGTATTAGCCGCTGGCTAGCTGCTGCTGCTTTATTTTTTGTAGTTACACATTTCAGTTTTCTGGGACAAATAAACAAGTCTGTCTTTATTGTTTCTAATAATATTTACTTTTACTGTCTAACATTAAAAAGTGTATATTTTAAATAAGAATTAAAATCTGACACAAACGAGACTTCGCTTGTTTAGCTAACTTAGCTACATAAGCTAATGTCATTGTTGTGTTGATAGTTGGCAGTCCCGGTTTCCCCCGCAGTTTTCAGGTCATAAATAACATTTTAAGCCACACTGACGATTATATTAAAATAATTTCAGTTTGATTCTTGATTTTCCTCCCAGTGAAAGTGAATCTGGAGCTTATAAATATTTGCTAATCAGAAAAAAACAGGTTTTTACGAAGGGTTTTTTCTGCATTTTGCTTGTTCCATCTCATACACGTTATTACCAAATAATTCAGATCTTTATTACAGGGATCAGTGTGCAAAGACACGCTTAATACAAAATACAAACATTTAAATGGTAGTCACATGGCTTATAATCTAAAGTAGCCTTTTAGCTAGAAACATAAATCTTCACACTAAAATAGTCGATGTAGATGAGTAAACTCCCACTTCGATTATCTTTAGATCGATTTTAAAAGTGGTCTTTAAAAATAAAATATATATATATATTGTTCTCTAGGTCATAGTTTCTGCAAAGCCGCAGGAATTCATTAGTAATTCCACTCTGAGTTGTGGGACTGTTGGAATGGAAGAAAGCATCTTCTGATGTCCCTTTGTTTACACTCTCCCACTAGCTTACAGCCCCTCACACCCCTCCAAAATAACACTAGGAGTGTAATAAAAATGCAAGCAATATCAGAGATATCCAGCTGCATAGTTTTGATCCAGATTCCAGCTCAGACCAGGAAAAGAAAGACGTTCATGAATCTATTTGTCTACAAGTAGATGCCTCACCGTGGGGCAGAGCAGGGAGATTGTGGCCCACTCATTTCACTTGCAAAAGAGAGCATTTTTCATCTGCTCCTGATTTATCCTAGTTTGAAAAAAGAAACACTCAGAAATGCAGTTTTAATCCTAAATTCTTCATACATGTCCTCTATCATGAATAATGCCACAAGAACATGTTAAAAACTCAGTTTTCATTGAAGTAGGTCTTTAGTAACTTCTTTATGTCATTGTTTGGATGAAGTCAGACAGAAATATGACTCGAACTGGAGTCAGACTTGATTAAAAACAAGTTTAACTGACAAATTCAAGTAAATCATGATCAGAAATTAACTGTTGTTCACTTTAGTAATAATTTTATCTCTAAGGGGAAAACACAATATGTACAAATTTAATTTCTACACATTTGAGTATTTGTTTTTTCAGATACTTAAAAATTGACTATTTATTCAAATGTATTTCAAATTAAAATCACAGTTTTGTACCAGTATTGTTTATTATAAATAAGACACAGGATTTTCTTATCAGATTTTCCTTTTTAAACTAAAAAAAATTGACAATAATTCACAAAAATTTGTTCTCAGCTTGAACAGTAAAATTACAAATAGTTTGAGCAATAGTCTTTTTGACCCCAGCTTTATGTTTCGTTTATAAAAATCTTAAGAAAGTTAGGAAGGCAGTATAATTCGGGTGTGTTGATCAACAGAAAGAATTAAAGATTCCAAAAAGAGGTAACAGATGCGACAAAAACAGCAACAGATTCATGCTTTTGATGCAGTTCTTCACCCCAAAGTCAAAGGTTAATACGTCATTCTTCATGTGTTCAGGTCTTTTATACTGCAACAGGAACAACAAAATCAATCAAAGTTCAAATAATTCATTTTATCTCCGTTCTCAGTCAGAATCAGTTCAAATCTGAAATGTGAATAGGTTCAGGTTTTCTTTCAAACCTGAATTTCTTAAAATGTGACCCCCTGATCACGACCCTGGATGGAGAACGCTCCTCTGATCTCCTGCTCAGCTCACAGTGATGTCACCTGCTCCTCAGAGTTTGATTCTCCTCCTGCAGCTCCTCATGGAGTGAAGCGAGGCCTGCCGTTCAGGATGATTCTTTAGCCTTTCAGGCCGATGCAGATCGGAGGCGACGTTTGCAAAAACACTAATATTCTGATCTAACCCTGAAAAGACGTTTTAGATCAGGGGTGTCAAACTCAATCGCACAAGAGGCCCAAATCCAAAACACACCTGAGGATATGGGCCGAACAGGATAAACATTTATTGAACACTCTAAAACTACATTTTAAAACTTTAAAACCAGAACTTTTAAACATAATTAAGAACTAGATATGTAGCATTAGCTGCAACAATGCTAATGTGAATGCTGTAAGATGAATTTGGCCGCTGAAGATGCTGACATTGATATCTGAAATCACTGAAGCTAATAGCTGAAAACGTTGCAGCTGATAGCCAGCTAAAATATGAGCTCAATGCCAAACTAACTTAAAAATAATCTTGTAGCTGAAAAAACAGCTAAACTTAAAAAAAATAGGAAAAAGCTTCAATCAGCCAAACCAGCTAGCATGTAGATATTAGCCTAACTCCAAAACAGTCTAAAAACTAAATATTAAAGCCCAAATTAGCCAAAACAGCTAACATGTAGCTACTTGATGTCAATTTTTAAAACTTTAAAACCGTAACTTTTCAGCATAATTACAAATGATAAAAGACAGGAATATTATTCCAGAATACATCAAGTAAAACTTTAAATTATTTTCAATATTTTACTCTCTGTGAAAACATATTTTGTAAAAATTAAATAAGTTAGAAATGAGAGCAAGATAACATCAGGTCATTAATAACAGTAAAATAAAATGATCTGGAGGACTGGATAGAATTACCTGGAGGGCCAGATCCGGCCCCCGGGCCTTGACTTTGACACATGTGGTTTACATCATTTATGTGGAATAAAATCTCATTTGGGAAAGCCTCGTTTGTGCTATTACAGGAGTTGCTGTGGGGTTCAGAATCCTGCAACGTGGGAATTTGCTTTAATACTTCAGTATTTTGGAGTTTGATTTTTTTGTAAGTTTTCAAAAATACTTTTTAGCTGCATTTTCAGACATGTTTGAGCTTTAAATCTACAAATTTAGATGCGAAATGAGGCGAATGACGTCGGCAGTTTTTGTTTTTCAGGCTGGAGTCGACTGACAGAAACTGAAACGCTGCGTCTCTATTAGCTGCTAATCACATGTTAATGTTAAAGTCCCACTCCAATAAAAAAAACTGTTTTTAAATGTTTTTGTGCCATTTGTCTGATAATGGAGAACATATAGAAATAAAATTAGGTTTAATATGTGCATTTCTAAGTATTTGCTGTTGGACAAAGTTCGTATTTGTGATGCAGAAAAAACGCCAAAGCTCCCAGCTTCACTTTAACAGAAAGCTCTAAGTGATGGGAAGGGGGGCGGTATTGCTCTGCACTAACAGTCCTGCCCACAACTCGACTTCCAGATGAATTCCTGCTGCTCTGCAGAAATTATGTCCTAGAACTCAACAGATTTTTTTAATTGTAGCTGAAAACTGCGTCATCGTAGCTCAAAGACTGCTGGGAACGCTTTGAAAATGGATCGAGAGACAATCAGAGTGTAGAGAAAAGAGAAAGATTGAACCTTTCTGCCCTCCTGCCGCCTAAATGGTTTCACTTCTTTCTGAATCGTCTTTGTATTTTCATTTCTGGTGTCAGAATCTGGTTATCAAACTTGTGTCTAAGGGATCCAGCGTTTGGAGCCCATGAGGCCGCTCTGCGGTCAGAGCGGGCGGTTGTCCGGAGGTTTGTACTGCAGGAGGGGCCGCTCCTCGCTCCCCTCAGAGGAGGTGACGCCTCCGCTGTGTTGTAGGAAGGTGTCAGCGCAGCGTGGGTGCCCAGGGATCCACTGCCTGAGTGCGGCCAGAGCGCCGGCCGAGACCCCGGAGACATGAACCACACCAAGGGGGGGCTGGTCATCTTCACCGCCAACTCGCACGCGTCCAGCCGCGAGCTGGGGAAGCGGATCGCAGAGTGAGTTCTGGAGTCGGTGATGAAAAGACTTGATTCAAGGATGTAGAGAACTCGCAACTCTGATGAGTTTATGTCATTTCCTGTCCCTCAGGCGGCTGGGGGTGGAGCTTGGAAAGGTGCAGGTGTACCAGGAAGCAAACAGAGGTAAGAGGAAGTAACTTTCTTCATGTTTAAGGACACCAAGTGGGCCGAACCAGCAACATAATAGCAAAATAACTGATGGTCATCTTATCTGTAGTGTTGTTTTTTTTTGTCTTTTCTCTGTTGGAAAAAATGCCTCAAAAAATGGTTTATTTAATTTTACAGACTGAATATTTTACATCTGACATTGAGGCAGTCTGATTGTAAACTCAAGAGGGAGCTATAGAAAACAATTAAGCACCCTTCCTAAAATTTAAATCTGCAAATGAGTTAAAAATTAAACAAATTTAAACTTGCAAACATTTATGAACATACACATTTGGAGTTCACCTCCCTTTCTGTCCTGAAACTGCATGGTTTGGCCTTCAATTTTAGGATTCAGAATATCAAATTTCACAATGTCATTCAAGTGTGCAAAATACAAAGAAATGTCCAAAAATCTTTTCCTGCTTTGGCTGCTTTTCCTTTGCTCCCTCTAGTGGTGGAATTGTGCATTGCATTAATTTCTTTACAGAACCAGAACTCATCAGAGGAATGGGCTAGAAACGTAGTTTGTAGTTTTTTTTCAACATCCTAATATTTTTTTCTCTTTATGACTGGGTTGGATTAAACCATCTTGCAGAACGGATACGGTGAACCCAGACAACCAAAACGTTGATCCGAACAGCCTGGGCCTTGACTGTGACATACGTGATCTAGGACATAGTTTCTGCAGAGCGTCAGGAGTTCATTAAAAATTCACCTCTGAGTTGTGGGCGGGACTTAGCGTGGACTAAACCCCGCCCTCTTTCAAATCCTCCATGCTCAAACAAAGACATTCATGGATCTACTGGTCTACAGTGATGCATCAGAATGGAGCGGAGCAGGAAGTAGTCATTTTCTACGTCACAAATATGATATTTTTTAAACTGAATTTTTTCATCTGTTTTTGATTAACAACAATTTGAATAAAAGATACTCAGAGATTACATTTTAGGAGTAGTTTTCTTTATATACATGTCATAAAAATGCTAATGCTAAAACACGTTTTCCTCAGAGTGGGTCTTTAAACAAAGAATCGTGAACAGACCGATGACTGTCTAACTTCAGACTCAGCAGCTGCTCTGTTATGCAACCAGAGTTCCAGCGTTTGTTTTCTGTGAAAGCATCGGCGCCGTCAACTCTGACTGTTGCCATAACAGCGCCGGTGCTTCAGCTGGAGCGTCAGGGTCTGCTCCCACCTCCACAACGCACCTCTGACTTACACCTGTCTCAGGTTCACGTTCCAGCAGCGTTCTCCGTCTGCAGAGCCTTTTGTTTCTCGTCTGTGGGAGGCTCTTTGGAAGGCTTCACGCGGTGAGGAGGCGGCTGGAGGAGTGAAGCTGACAGCCTTTGTTCTGAGCGTGGACCGTCTTCTGGACCGCTCTTTCACATTCTGCTTTGTTTCCGTAGAAACGCGGGTGCAGATCCAAGAGTCGGTGCGAGGGAAAGACGTCTTCATCATCCAGACGGTGTCCAAGTAAGAGGAAGAGGATCGCCGCACGAACGCTGAAGCTCTTCCTGTTTGGTGATGTGTTCCTCCTGCCGCCTCAGGGATGTCAACACCACCATCATGGAGATGCTCATCATGGTGTACGCCTGCAGGACGTCCTGCGCCCGCAGCATCACCGGCGTCCTCCCCTACTTCCCCTACAGCAAGCAGTGCAAGATGAGGAAGAGGGGGTCCATCGTCTCCAAGCTGATGGCCTCCATGATGTGTAAAGCCGGTGAGATCAGACGCTCATCCACAGCATCTTCTCCCTCATACAGACGCTTCAGATGTGTTTGTGTGCAGGCCTCACCCACCTGATCACCATGGACCTCCACCAGAAAGAGATTCAAGGCTTCTTCAACATCCCGGTGGACAACCTGAGAGCGTCTCCCTTCCTGCTCCAGTACATTCAGGAGGAGGTACGGCAGCAACCTGAGCTCCTGATTCTTTACTTAAGGCTCAACGAGACTAAAAGGTTTTCATGCCGGACAACATGGGAGGAGGGGCTTCTTCTTCTTCTTCTACAGTTTGAAGTATAAGATGTGTCAAAGTGGGCCAAATCTGGTGAATCTTCCTGCAGGAATTTTCTTTCACAGCTCTATTCCGATAAAATAAATACTTGGTGTCAAAGAATTCTAGCCGGACATGAACCACAATGATTCATTTCTCCCTCATGAATGATTTACAAACTGACTCTGAATTAAAAGTTACACCAACCATACTTCACTACTGGGGCTGCCACGATTGGTCGACTAATCGGCCATTAAAATAGTCGACGACTAATTTAATAGTCGATTAGTCGTTCCTTTATATTATATGGAGTCAGAGTGTAATAAAGTTGAAAGTTATAATGACATTCTGCTAGATTTATGGACTATTTTGGCATTTATTAAGATTTTTTTAGGCTAATTTTGAGTTTAGATAATATTTCAGCTACATGCTAGCTCTTTTGGCTAACTTTGTTTTTGTTTTTGTTTTTTGGGGGGGGGGCTAATTTGGCATTTAACTAATACGTATTTTAGCTGGCTATCAGCTTCAGCGTTTTTAGCTATCAATGTCAGCATCTTCAGTTGCCAAGTTCGTCTCACAGCATTCACACTAGCATCATCACAGACAATGCTAGTGTGAACATATCTAGTTTTTAGTTGGTTTAAAGCCAATGATGATTAAGATGTGTGTTTCACATCCACTTTGAACATGACCTGATTAGTCGACTGATCTGAAAAAATAATCAGTGATTAGTCGACTATTAAAATAATGGTTTGTGGCAGCACTAGTCACTACTGAAGCCGTTCAGCTGGTTTAACTTTCAAGTGCCTTCAGTGGTCGCACTTTTTGTATGTAGCGTCGTAGAAACTTGCATAAACACGAGTTTTGAACACAGAAGTCCAAACACACATATAAGCACGTTTACAAAGACTTTAATTGGAAGGGGTCGCTTGAGCGCTAGGACTGGGAATCTCAGGGTAACTTACAATACTGATAGATCACGATATCGTGAATATTGCAATAATCAATACATTACCTTGGATAATCCATGATTTATCACTACTTTGCAAACAAATATATCTTTTTGTTTTCATCAAAACCTTATTTAGAACAATTTAAAACACTATAAATTAGTTTAACATTCTTTGCAACAGTAAAGTAAAATGATCAAAAAATACTAACACGTCTTTACAATAATAACAGACATTTAATCGTAACAAATAAACAAAGCTCCAATTAAGAACTAAAATGCAGCGTATATGAAATAACTTTACTTCAAAGAGAAATAAAAATGGAAATAAAAATTCACTGGGTGCTATTTTAATTATTTTTGATTTATCTATATGACATGTATTAACATTTCCTGCACTTTTCTTTGATAAACAACACTTTAGTCACGTGCTCCACATGTGTACCGCTAGCATACACACCTGGTGGATCCATAACTAGACGTCTCACTTGGACGGTCAGACGCTGCACACCTGTCCGTCTCAGTCTGGTGTATTTTAGCGCGGTGTTTGAACAGGTTACTGCGTTTAGCGCCACAACAGTCCATGTTTTTGTTACATTAGAAACAACGCGTGCGGTCTGCGTCTACTTTAGAAAAATACAGACATACTTTGTACCTTTTTGCTGTTAGCGTGCGTTCTAGCAGAGGAATGTGAGAGAGCAGGGTCAGCCCCTCCCCTCTGCACCGCGACAAGAAAAGCACCGTTAACAGTAGCATGAAGGCTAAAAACGTATCGGTCCAGTAAAAAGTGATAACTTGGCACCGGTACCAAACATGCTCGTGAGAGCTGCCCCCTGGTGGACTTCTATGGTATTAATTTATAAAGCGATTAGGAGAAAGAGGGGACCAGGAATCGTTTGCGATAGTTTGCCATACTGATATTTTGTCCCACCCCTACTGAACGTGCGTTGCCGTTGTTAGTTTAATTCGAAACCCAAAACTTTACTTTGAAAATCCTGTAGAAGTTTCCAGAATCAGACTTTCAAAATAACAGCAGTTTGAACGCTGTAGTACTTTTAGACTGAAAGAAATTCTTCATGTATTCATTGTGGCTCTCATTTCCTCCATGTTGAATCATCTGCAGAAGCTGGAGCTGCCCTGAGCTTTGAGCGGTCAGCTGACCCGTGATTACCCATTATGCCTTCCTGCAGAAACACAGACGTAGCAGGGTCAATGAAACTCCAGCTGGACTTAGTGTGTTGAGTAACGGCTTTAAAGCAAAGACGTTTGTGACTTGAATCCCATATCATGATCCCTCCCCCACTGTGCTTGACACTTTAAATGGACGTCAGTGCTGAACTGCTCTTCCCAGAACTTTTTCTTTGAATTTTCCCCCATAATTCTTGTTGTTTGTTCAGACATCTTTGTCGAATGTTTTTCTCTGTTGTGAACCTGCAGATTCCAGATTACAGAAACGCCGTCATCGTCGCCAAGTCTCCCGCTTCTGCTAAGAGGTAAGTTCTGCTCCTCGCCCTCCGTCACCTCCTCCTTCGTCACTCCTGTCGAATCTGCGCTGCTTGTTTTGTGAGGAGCGCTCAGCTCAGCCTGCCGTCTGCTGCCTCGCAGGGCGCAGTCCTTCGCCGAGCGGTTGCGTCTGGGCATCGCGGTGATCCACGGCGAAGCTCAGGACGCCGAGTCGGACCAGGTGGACGGGCGACACTCCCCGCCGACCGTCAAGACCACGGGGGCCATCCACCCCAGCATGGAGATCCCACGTAAAGCACCGCCCCTCTGAATTGGCGTTTAGCTGCAGCGGGTTCTAGCTCTGACCACTTCTGTTTTGACCTGCAGTGCTGATCCCCAAAGAGAAGCCGCCCATCACCGTGGTGGGAGACGTAGGAGGACGCATCGCCATCATCGTGGTGAGCACCGTGGCTCTGCTGCAGGAGTTTGGGGGGAGGGGCCTGCTCTGACAGCCAGTTGTCTCTGCAGGATGACATCATCGATGACGTTGACAGCTTCGTGGCGGCGGCAGAGACGCTGAAGGAAAGAGGCGCCTACAAGATCTTCGTCATGGCGACGCACGGGCTGCTCTCCTCCGAAGCTCCACGCTTCATCGAGGAGTCCGCCATTGACGAGGTGAGCGCACGCTTCATTTGTTCCGCCTCTAGATGACCCCTCCCCTTTCTCAAACATGCCGTGGTTGTCGCGCCCTCAGGTGGTGGTGACCAACACGATCCCTCACGAGCTCCAGAAGCTTCAGTGTCCAAAGATCAAGACGGTGGACATCAGCATGATCCTGTCGGAGGCCATCCGCCGCATCCACAACGGAGAGTCCATGTCCTACCTGTTCCGCAACATCGGCCTGGACGACTGAGCGGCTGACGCACCCTGACGCACCGTCTCACTGTGTCTGTGGGGACTCGCGCTTCATCCACCCGCTCCACGTCCCGGCCTGTGACACGACGGCCCGCTCCTTTCCTCATCGCTGCCCCGCCTCCTGCTGCTCACCTGGTCCAGGTGTGTTCCACCCAACAGAAGCAGTGAGGGAAAAGAAGCGGGCGGTCTTTTATTCTGCCTCCAGGAGTTCCTGTTACCCGAAGCAGCTTCATGGAACCTTCTCACTTCCTTTTTTCTCCTCACTTTCAAAGTAAAAGCTTCTAAACTAATTAGATCTTAGTTTAAAAAAAAATGACAAATTTTTTTGTTTTTTATTTTACTTTAGGAGTAAAAATAATCACCCCCCCACCCACACACTTAAAATGTTTTTCTTAAACATGTAGATAAAAATGTATTTCGCAGGTGATGAAAAAAAATGCTTTTATTTTAAACCAATTTCCTGCACTTCCTGCAGAATGAGGTTGTTCCTGGAGTTATGACGTTACTTGGGGAAATCTGCGGCGAGCTGCTGTGTTTGCTGTCGTTTTCTCCTCTCAGGGGGTGGGACTAAAGACGACGGCTCTGCCTTCAGACCTCCTGCTGTCATGAACGTTGGTGGGAATCCTAAAGCAGAATCTAAATGCACCTCTGAGGTCCTTACAGACAACCTCTTTCTTTTTCTCAGTCGGTTGTTGGTTAAAATCCTATTGAAAATCCTCATGTTCAGGAGAGTAACACATTTTGGTCCCTTTTTAAGGTTTATTTTGAAAAGAAAAACAGGAAGCTGTTCCTCCCAGAATTCCTTGCATCAGATATCAGCATATAAAGATTCCTGGTGACGCTCACAGACATTCATGATTTTGTCCCCACCAACACAGTGACCCGTGGACAGGAAACAGGAAATGCATAACGATAAGCTCTTATTTTGGAGGGTTCATCTTCACACAGCAGATTCACTCCATTCTCTTGTTTGAATCGTTTTTCTCTTCTGTCAGCATCGTTCTGGTGCTGGTAAAGAGATTAAAATGTCCGGCTGTCGGTGCCTTCAGCAGACCTTCATCACGTAGATCTTCATCACGTAGATCTTTATTACGCAGACTCAACCGGCCTCTGGATGTGTCTTCACAGAGGAGGCTGGTTTCTAGAGCTGGTAGTGTTTAGTGCAGGTCTTCATCTAAACCCCTCGCAGCTCAGATCTGTTAAATTCACCAACAAACGCGGAGCGACTCCATCTTTGTGCCATCACCATCACTGAGCTTCCTCACAGTCGACTCTGGATTCTGACAGTTTCAACCAGACCTCATTCAGGAAGTTCCTCTCAGGTCTGTAGGAGAAACTCTGGAATCAGTGAGGAGAGCAAGCGCTTTTAGATTGAAAATCCCTTTAGGAGAAAAATGAAGCAGAAGTTCAACCTTTATTCTGAAAACTTGACTGAAGCAGGACTTTGTCACTTTCCAGGAAAATGTTTTTGTATTTATTTTCAATGGTTACTGTTGGTAGATGAAGCCTCCTTTATCCGTATTTGTGGTTCCTAGCTTAATAAATGTGCACGTGTACTTTCTTTTTACACAAATAAATGTTACAACCTTCCAGGTTTTCTTTGGATCCGCTCCACCACAGCACTCCAACCACGCACAACCGTTTATACGGAGGCTCCAAACATATCATGATGCCTTCAGGGCAGCTGCGTCAAACTCAATCGCACAAGGGGCCAAAATCCAAAAGAAATAAACATTTATTGAACACTCTAAAACTACATTTTTAAAATTTAAGACCATAACTTCTTAACATAATTATGAACTAGATATATAGCATCACCTGCAATAATAATAGTGTGAATGCTGTAAGCTGAATTTGGCCGTTGAAGATGCTAGTGCTAATAGCTGGAAATGCTGAAATTGATTGTTAAAAACACTGAAGCTAAAAGTGGAAAGCGCTTAAGTTAATAGTTGGAAACGCTGAAGGTGATAGCCAGTTAAAATATGAGTTAAATGACAAATTAGCTTAAAAAAACCAACAAAACGTAGGTTAGCCAAAACAGTTAGCATGTTGCTGAAAACATAGCTAAACTTACAAATATCCTTAAAAAACTAAAACAAGCTTAAATTATCCAAAACATCTAGTGTATAACTATTTGCCCAACTCCAAAACAGCCTAAAAAACTTTAAAAAAATCCTAAATTAGCCAAAACAGCTAGCATGTAGCTGATACTAGCCAAACTCAAAAATACCCTAAAAAATTGAAAAAAGCTTAAAGTAGCTAGAACTGCTAGAATTTAAATATTGGCTAAACACCAAAACAGCCCAAGAAACTTAAAAAAAATCCTAAATTAGCCAAAACAGCTAGCATGTAACTGAAATATAAGATAAACTCCAAAATAGCCTAAAAAAATCTTAACAAATGCCAAAATATTCCAAAAGGCTAGCATGATGCCAATTTTTAAAACTTCAAAACTGTAACTTTTTGACATAATTATGAATAATAAAAGACAGTAATATTATTCCAGAAAATATCAACTTAAACCTTAGATAACTTTCAATATTTTACTCTCCAAATAAATATAATTAGTCATAATTATACAAGTTAAAAATGAGTGTAAGATAACATCGGGCTATTAATAGCAATAAAATAAAATGATCTGGAGGGCCGGATCCGGCCCCTGGGCCGTGACTTTAACACGTTCTTTAGGGACTGTGGGAAAAAACCTCAACAGAAAACGATGAAAAATTTAACAAAATAAAAGATGTATATGTGTTTCAAAACAAAATGAATGTGTTTTTAAATCCATTTACCATTGCCAAAAATACTGTAAACGAGAAGATTTTTATTCATATGTACTTTATTCTTTTTTTTCTTTTATCAGCAGTTTAATTGACTAATTCCATCAAATTTTTAAAAAACACATTTCCAGTTCCTCAATACTTTACTCACACTTATCTAAGTATGTTAATGACTACTTTTTACATGAATAATACTTTAATGTAAAGCCACTTTTATTACTTTAATACTTGTAAATTAATTCAATGTTTGCATGTTTAGCAACATTTTGGGAATTGAACAAACGCAGAATTCCAGATCGAAATATCAAAAAAGAAGTTTGCCACAAACTTATATAAAATGTCTTAACTTCCACATCAAAAAGCTGTTTCATTCCAGGACTTTTCTGCTCACAGGAAGGAAAGTTTCAGAAAACTTTCTGTAGGAGTTTAAAGTTTGGAAGAAACCAGATTTACTTAACCCTTTATCACCTGAGGCGTTGTCGGTGACACTTAAAATACAAAATCTTTAACATACTCTAACTTTTCAGTCATTAACATGATCATTCCAGTAGATTCTGAAGGAGAAAAGCGGCTCGACGAGCCGCTTTTCTCCTTCAGAATCTACTGGAATGATCGTGTTAACAGCTGAAAAGTTACAGTAAATCAAAGAACAGAAACACTGGAGCTCGGGAGTTAAAGGGTTAATCAAACTAAAAGAAAGCATTCAATTGTGTCTAAGACTATTTTAAGAATATATTAAGCTGCTGGTGAGGAGATGCTTTTTACAAATGAGAGAACAGCAACAGAACAGACGAGAACAGAGAAAAGATTTAGAGACTCACTCCGATGAAAATTGTGTTTTTAATAGCTCAAAAGACGATCGGAGTGGGTCTCTAACTTCTCAAATCTGTCGTCCCACAACGCACGGCCTTAACGAGGTCCGAATCAAACAGACGCTGGTCCACAGCCTGGTTTTATTGTTGTACTGCAGACATGAGGGGCGGGCAGACACACAGAAGGCTTTGTAGAGGCAGAAGCAGCACGTTAACTAAGAAGAAGGCAAACCGATCACCTGCTGAGCTGAGAGTGACCAGAATTCAATTTGGTGAAACGATAAGTGTTGGCGCGTTCACATAATTTCCACATGAAAATGAACACTCAGAGAGCTGCTTATGGCTGATTTACATTCCATACAGAAAGAAGGAAAGAAAGAATAACTCTGTAGGAGCATTTTCGTCAACACTTTTGGGACAAAACACTTCTAAAAATTCATTCGTTTTACAGGAAATAAATCTAATATGGCATTTCTCCTTGTCGATCAAACTGGGGTTTAAAAAAACAAAGAGTAACATTCTTGTTTGTGAGAAAATACACAAAAAAACAACATTTCCTGCAGATCAGAATACAGATCAAATACACAGTAAAGTCAGTAAGTGCAACTTTTGTAGAACTGATTTACTCAACAAATGTTGGATTATTGAAATTAGTTGGGTTGACGATATATATTTACAATCAAAACATGTTTTTCCAGAAAATGGACTAACTAAATATTCTGTTTGTGGTGGTTTACAGCAAAAACAGGCTAATTTGAGTTTCTAGAAACATGACTAAATAAGAGCTTGCCAGCAAGCCGCGGCTGTCCATCCATGTTCCTGAGCACCATTCTGCCATAAATAACATCCTTTAAACCTGCAGGAACATGTCAAAACAATGAGTCTTTTCTGGAATTTGAAAAATTAGCAAAAACGTTTGCGGAAACTTATTGCATTTAGTAAAAAAAAAATCCCAAAAACTGATATTTGGAGCAGACTGTCCTGTGGATGAGGCGGGAAGCCGTCTGACTCGCTCCTGTTTGACCCGACTGAAGTCTGGAAGCCATAATACTGACACCTCACGCCAGAAATGCAGAGTGCGTCTACATGCTAACACTTTTCCAGAACGCTAAGGTGCTGCACCAACAGAAGGCTTAGCTAGCACAGACGCTAGCAGCAACAGACAGAATACTGATCGGAACAGCAGCAGCTGCCATTTTCTGGAAGCTGCTAATGCTAGCATTGCTAGCTGTACAAGCTAATTAAGCGAAGAAAAAAAATGTATAAAGCTGAAATGTCTTGTGCGTATGGGTGTCACATTTACTTTGTTTTCTCCAATAAGGTCTAAAGGTGACAAAATGTGTATTTTTTTAGTAGCTAAGAAGTCCTGCAAAATGTCGGCACTTGCTAGCTTAGTGGAGAGTGGAGTTTTTTTAGGTTTAGGCATTCAGAGGTTTAGTGATTTGGGATTTAAAGTTGACAATTGAAAACAAAATGTTGTTTATTTAAAGTAATAATTTCAATTAAGCAACTATTTTATTTAAATAAGTGGTAACATGATTCAAGGGAAGTTTCTACTTTTGGTTAAGCTAAAAAGTGTTTTTCAGATCTACAGACACCAATGAGACTTCTTCTAAAATTGATCCTGAAGACTTTGTCAGGAGGTCACATGAATGTTTTTATTTCAAAGGACTTTTTATTGTAGATGTCTTAAAGTTGGCGTCTGAATTTCCTGTTTCCTGAAGTTTCCATAAATCCAGAACCATGACTCAACTTCAAGACCTGAATAAACGAAAACCTTCAAAAGTTTCAGAGGCTTCAAAAACTTTGTGAGTTTCAGAAGCTTCATAAGCTTCAGAGGCTTCTTCAAAAGCTGTGTGAGCTTCAAAGGCTTCAGACCTTTCATAAGCTTAAGAGACTTCAAAAACTTTGGAAGCTTCGTAAGCTTCAGAGGCTTTAAAAGCTTTGTAAGCTTTAGAGGCTTCAAAAGCTTTGTGAGCTTCTGCGGCTTCAGAAGCTGTGTAATCTTCAAAGGCTTCAAACCTTTCACAAGCTTCAGAAGCTTTGTAAGCTTTAGGAGCTTCAAAAGCTTTATAAGCTTCAGAAGCTTTCAAAGCTCTGTAAGCTTCAGAGACTTGAAAAGCTTCAGAAGCTTCAGAGGCTTCATAATCTTTAAAACAGATCTGGAGCTCATGGAGCTTTGTCTCGGTTAGAGGAACCTCTCAGGAACCTGCTGGACTCTGAAAGCATCTCCTCAGGTGTACTTTCCTCTGGGGGGAACAGGCAGGTGTGGAGGTGTTGGTCGTTTCCTCCTATGAGTGAGGAGCTGTCTTCCGCTCTGGGACCGGGTCTTTGGTGCTCCTCCAAAATGAGCTCCATGTTTTCCCATCATCGTGCTCTTGCCTGATCTTCTGAAAACTGAGCGGGGGGTCGAATGGCTCGGAAAGTGCTGGAAAAGACCCTGTAGGTCTGATGAATAGAACCTCAAATTCAACGTTGATTTGTTGAGAGAATAACCGTATGATCTCATGGAAACGGCATAAATAAAAAAATAAAAACTCCCTTTTTGGATTAACATGCAGATTAAAACTGCTTTAAAACAAATTTCTAATCTAAAATTAAATTTGTTTTACATTAAACAATAAACTTTCTGTACATTTGGTGGAATTCCGTTGTTCAGTAGTAGTCGACAAATTGCATTTTTAGTTGCATATAACGTTCTAATTGTTTTTTTTTTTTGACTTTTTGTGGTCCTAATCCAGGTTTCTATCTCCAGATTAGTGCCATGAACCTTTGCTGCAGATTACATGAGGCCAGAGCTGCCATTGCAGAGCAGGTTTTAGAATTTAAATTTGTGAACCCTTTGAACACAATGTTTCTGCACCCTTTGGGCCATGCTCATGCATACGTTAACCGCTTGAGACGACAAGGCAAAGATCAACCACCTGTTTGTGTCACAGATTATCTCCAAACAAACCTTTAAATCAAAGTAATTTCTGGTTTTGGGGAGTTTGACTGTAGGGGTTTGGAATCAGCGAACGAGTGTCCGGCTCAGAAATCTTACAAAAACCCGGAAACCAGGAAAACCAGGGCTGAACCACCTCTCTGAATGAGGATCGGACCGCCAGGAATACATGTGGAGGGTATTTACAACACGCTTCAACCTGAAAGAATGTCTGAGAGTTCTCTGCACCTCCAGTTCTGGATCAGAAGTTTGTTTTTTCCACATTTTTCAGGAGGTTCTGACCCAAACGCCGCCTCCTTTGAGCCGGCTAGCACTTGTTTGAAAACAAAAAAAAAGAATCACAGAATCCGCTTTTGTTCCAGGAAAAGAGAGGAGGGTCAGCGCCTCCAGCCACGCCCCCTCTGCTTCAGCGTTGCTCCACCCTGTCGCTCCGTAAAGCACTTTGTGACGAGCCTCTGTAAGAAAAGCGCTTTGTGGGGAAAAAGGTGACAAACAGAACCTGGTCAGAAACGGGCGACGGGAGGAACAAATGAATCCTCTAATGGAGTCAGCTGTGGGCTCTGCAGTGAGCAGCAGGAAGACACACGAGGAGGAAGCTTCTCCTTCCAGTCTGCTGTCCCTCCTCTCCTCCTGCTGCAGAGGTGAGCCAATGACTGAACGTGAATACAGCTCTGGTAGAAACGAAGGCCCAGCTCCTCGTCCTCGTCCAGTCTCTGACCGGAAACAGCAGCAGTCTAGGACGGTTGGGGGGTTTTCAAGGCATCCACTTTGGTCTCCAAGTCAGATATCTGTGGAGACACAGCAGAGGAGAGCATCATCATCACCATTCATTCACCTTCTGAACCTGCTGAATACATCTCAGGATCACAACGATGCTGGAGCCTATCTCAGTTGGGTAAAGCCTTAAAAGGCTTCAGAAGCTTCAATAGCTGTAGAGCCTTCAAAAGCTTAAAGATGCTTTCAAAGCAAACACGATTCGCGCAACAAATTCGCATGGCCCGCCCCTCTTTTGCTGCTCGCCGCCTGTCAGAAAAATGTGTTCCTGACGCCACAGCTGCATGTGGGAGGCTTCAAAAGCTTTAGAGCAGGGGTGTCAAACTCAATCGGACAAGGGGCCAAAATCCAAAACACATCTCAGGCCGTGGGCCGAACAGGATAAACATTTATTGAACACTCTAAAATTTAATTTTTAAAACTTTAAAACCGTAACTTTTTAACATAATTATGAACTAGATATATAGCATTACCTGCAATAATGCTAGAGTGAATGCTGTAAGATGAATTTGGCCGCTGAAGATGCTAATGTTGATAGCTGAAGATGTTGAAATTGAAAGCTCAAAACGCTGAAGCGAAAAGCTGAAAAACGCTGACGATAAAAAAGGTTGAAGCTAATAGCTTAAAAAGGCTGAAGCTAATAGCTGAAAAACGCTGAAGATAAAAAAGGCTGGAGCGAATAGCTAAAAATGGCTGAAGCTAATAACTGAAAAATGCTGACGATAAAAAAGGTTGAAGCTAATAGCTTAAAAAGGTTGAAGCTAATAGCTTAAAAAGGCTGAAGCTAATAGCTTAAAAACGCTGAAGATAAAAAAGGCTGAAAAACACTGAAGCGAAAAGCTGAAAAATTCTAAAGTTAAAAAAAATGCTCTAGCTAATGGCTGAAAAATGCTGAAGCTATAAGCTCAACAACCCTGAAATTAATAGCTGAAAAACACGGAAGCTAAAAGCTGAAAACGCTGAAGCTGATAGCTAGCAAAAATATTAGCTAAATGCCAAGTTAGCCTTAAAGGCACGAGCTGCTTTTCTTCTTCAGAATGACGTTGATCGTGTTAACGGTTGAACATTTACAGTATGTTAAAGATTTTGTGTTTAAGCGTCAGCATTCTGCTCCTTTAATCTTCATCCATGATCTCCCTGCGTGTGAAGAACCTTCTGGATCAACAGTTCTGTCAGTCGTCATGGTGATGACCTGTGATGACCTCTGAGGCTTCAGATGGAGGTTCCTTTCTCCATCACCCACCTTCTCCTGCAGGTTGTCCGTCTCCTCCTTGTGCGAGGCCTCGCTCTCCTCCTGCGCCTGGCGCTGAGCCGCCTCCTTCTGCAGATGCTCCGCCTCCCTAAAGGTCAGAAATGTCAGAGTCAGTGTTTGCTGCCGCTCCTCTGAGGTTTTTGGGCTGCTCTGCTGTCCGTACTTCTGCTGGTACTCTTTGATCATTCTCTTGGCTTTGCTGTACTTCCTCTCCAGAGTCTGGTACTGAGCCTGCGTCTCCTTCAGGTGCTCGTCCACGGCCTACAAGGAAACACACAAACCATCCCGTCCTGATGGGTCTGCTCTGAGGATAGAACCCTCCTGGCTCCCTGAGGTCTTACCTTGCACAGCGACTGCGCCTCCATCCAGTAGCTCTCCAGCTTCTCCATCCTCTCTTTGCTGTCTCGGATGTTCTGCTCCAGCTGAGCGCGCTCCATCCGCCAGCGCAGCTTATCCTGCTCCGCGTGAGCTAGCTGGAGGCAACGGGGGTGGGAGGCGGAGCCGGCACAAAACCACAGAAGACAAACGTGAGTTACGGTGGATCTGGACGTAGCAGGGATTTCCATGTCTGCTTGAGTGGGCGGAGCTCACCTTCCTCTTCAGCAGCTGCACCTCTGCCTGGGTGACGGCGTGTTTGATCTGCAGCTAAAAAAACAAGACAAGGAGAACCCGGATCAGCTGATGGGAGCCGAAAACAAGGACGACAGGATCCAGACCCACGAGACGGACCTCCTTGTACTTGTGGGCCAGTTTCTCAGGGTCCAGCTCCACCGGAGACAGAGAGTCCTGATGCTCCGCCAGGTCGAACACCTCGATGGAGTTGGGGAACATCGGACTCATCTCCTCGTCCTCGTCTGTGGCGTACTCGCCCGTCTGGGGGTTTGCATAAACTAACGTCATCCTTCTATTAGGCATCATAGACTTTAACGCAGGAAAACAGTCTGTGATCTCACCAAATCTGATGCTTCTATGCAGCAAGATCTAAACACAACCTGAAAAAAGAAACCTCTGGAGTGTCTGAATTCCCTCTCTAACTCAGAGGTCTGCAACCTTCAGCACTTAAAGAACCATTTGGTTCACTTCTCACACAAAGTCTGAATTCACCATTTAGAAAAATACGATTCATACTTATGTTATTTATGCCATTATAATAAATAAAAATAAACTATTGTCTCTGGCATAAATAAACCAGAAACATAAAAAGAAAATCAAATTTTTTGTTAAATATGACCTCCTTTCAAAATAAAAGACCCCCTGTGTCACATATCATGGAACTAATTGTAGTAGAAGGCAGCGTGATGTCAGCAGTCAATGAAAAGAAAAGTTTAGTTTAACATTTTTGTTCATCTCTGCCAGAAATGTATAATCTAGCAAACTTAAATAAATCTGAGGTAATTAAGTGACTAAGTGACAAAATAGAACAGAACAGAATATAATATAATAGAAAATAATAGAATATAGTATAACAGAAAAATATAGAATATAATAGAATAGAATAAAACAGAAAATGATAGAATAGGATAGGATAGAATATAATAGAACAGAATTTGATAGAATAGAATAGAACAGAACAGATTAGAATACGACAAAATTTGGTAGAACAGAATAGATTAGAGTAGAACAGAATATAATAGAATAGAATCTAACAGAAAATGATGGAATTGAATAGAATAGAGTAAAACAGAAAATTTTAGAATAGAATATATCAGAACAGAATTTGATAGAGTAGAACAGAATATGATAGCATAGAATAGTACTGGATATGATAGAATAGAATAGGATTGAGTAGCACAGAATAAGAGTATAATATGATAGAAAAGAATGGAATAGAATAAAACAGAGTAGCACAAAATTGAATTTGATAGAAAAGCACAGAATAAAATACAGTAGAATAGGATAGAATAGATTAGAAAAGCAAATAATATGATACAATAGAATAAACTAGAATAGAGTAGAACTGTATTGATCCCACATTACCTAGCTATCACAGTTCTATTAAAAACAGCAGGTAAATAATAAATAACACTATTAACAATAATTTTTACTTCTTTAATGTGATTATGCTTAAGTAACATTAAATCTAAAAGCTAAACACTAATAATCACTGAAAATGAGTTTCCAACTTTGACCACGAGGGGGAGATGTTGGGTTGATGCAGAAAGAAGGCGGAATGACACACACACACACACACACTGACAGTTTAGATTTCCTGAGGCCAACAAAAGCCACTGAAGCCACGCCCCCTTCTCCTGGAGGAAGGGGGGCAGAGGTTTGGTTTGTACCTCCTCGTCTTCGTCCGTGTACTGTTTGTATCTCTGCTCCATCATCTCCCTCTGCCATCGCTCCTGCTCCAGGGTCTGCTGGATCAGCTGCGCCACCTCGCTCTGCTCCCCCGGCTTCTCCCGGCCAATCACGAACCTGCGGACGGACGCCGGAGAATTACCTCAAGTCACCCGAGTTTGACAAACCACGGGGAAAACGCCAACCCACTTGACTGTTCCCGAGGTGTTCCGCAGGACAGACGCGGCGAAGCTCTGAGTGACGCCGACCAGGCTGGTCCCGTCTACCTCCACGATCAGATCATTCACCTGGATCCTGCAGAACGCACAGAAGGCTGTCATGCAGAGAGCTGACGGAACCGTCAGAACCTCTGAACCAAACGCAAACATGCAGCTTTACTCAAAAACATTGTGAAAATTCAGGAAGTGAAACAAACATGTCGGCTATGCTTTATAAATGTACTTTTCTGGGGAGCCAAGAACTCCCCAGAACCTGGTTCTGTTGCAGTTCTGACTGAAAAGATTGAGTTTCCAAAGAATGCATGAGCGAGATTTGTTTAGATGATCTGAAATCAGAGCGTGTGGCTGCCGCAGACGCAGAGTAGCATGCCCTGCGGCGCTTTTATCTGAGGGGGTGTTTTGAAACGCGATAAGAGCCACGCAGCCTTATCTGGAGGCTTCAATGAAGCTGCAACATGAAGGTCTGAGCCGCCAGCCTTTCCAGGTGAGTCACCTGACGGCGGGCCCGTCTGAACGCGCCTGGATGGGGTACCTGCCGTCTCGGTGTGCAGCTCCCCCCTCGGTGACGGTCTTCACGAAGATGCCCAGCTTCTCCAGGCCCATGTCGGCCCCCGCCCCCATGCCGATGATGCTGATGCCCAGGCCGTCGCTGTCTGCAGGACGCCAAAGCACAAAGTCAGTGATCCTCATCACCTCTGCCTGCACTGTTCACACGCAGGGCTGCTGGTTCAAATCCCTCACCTCCAGGTACCCAAGCCTCTAATTAGGCTAATCTGAGCTGAATTGAATCCCATTAGGGGATGATAGACTTGTAAGCAGACAGTGCGTGTCCCGCAGATGTCTGTGTGTGTCTGTACGTGCATCAGAGAGGAGAAGCCCCCAAACCTTTCTCCAGCTCCACGGGGAACAGCTCCAGCTTCTCCACGCGCTTCTCCAGCTCGTACTCCGCCGACGCCGCCATGGGGTCCACATCGTCATTGCGACGGTCGTAGTCTTCGTTGGAGTAGGTGGTGAAGACCTGTACATGGGGGCAAAGGTCAAAGGTCAGACAGGGTCAGCAGCTTAGCCGCTAATGACCAAAACAAGCCGGCTCCTTCACGGAGACGGCGCTCTGGATGCTGGAGGATGGGCACAGGAGGCTGGTATCGATGCCTCCACAATAAAAGCACGCGTTTGTGGAATTTGTGAGTGTGTGTACTGTAGTGTCTGCGCCGCACTGCCCCTCCCCCGCCTGGAAAAGGTCAGCAGCATCCGTCTCCCCGGTGATCATTCGAAATGATCACATGGCTCCGTTGCCGTGGCAACCTCCGGGCAGGCACAGTGGGAGTTTGGCGCTGACTTGCTCTCTCTCTCAGTCCCTGTCTAGTGCATATGCTAATCCACACACTCGCTAACAGACATCTAAACACTTGTGCACGAGTGTGTGCACGTGTGAAGCTGAAGACGCCTTTTGGGACGGCGATGGGGGGGGGGCTGCAGTAGCAGCATTGCATTCCCCGGTGTGGTCTTAAAGTGCATACACACAAAAACACAGTGCTTCCTGTCGTCACGTTTCCTTCCTGTTGAGTAACTAAAGCTGCGCAGCTTCAATCACCGCCGGTAGACACTGCTACCATGCAGACTGAGACCATGAGACCTGCTTACACCGGCACAGCAGACTGACTGACTGCTGGCTGATTCACGTGTTCACAATGAGCACGTCTATATTCATACTGTATAAACTCTTTATTAGGTACAACCATTGACTGACTGTATGTGAGAACTGGACTGAGGATTCTAAACAGGAAGTACCTGCTGGTTCCAAGAATTCAAAATCCCATAGACTTCCACAGAGAAATAAACAGCTTTTCCTCAGATATTCAATGTGTCAGAACAACCATTCTTGAGCTGATACCTTTATAAACATCTTGATAATGCCTTTTTTCATGATATATATATTTTTTTATTGCAAGTTATTCAAGTTATAAACTGACCAATCAGACGCCTCAGTAAAAGCATGTGGTGCCACTGGGCCCCACCTCAAACAGTTCATTGACTGCTTTCAGTAGAATGGGGTGTGGACTTCCAACAAGTTCACTCAAGATTGGTGACAGTAGTTGCCATGGAAACGTTGATTGAGACCCACTCAGACCAATCACTGTTGTCTGGCTCCAACATGGTGACATCTGCAACCCGTACAAATGGTGATTGAATTGGCTTCAGTTTTCAGGCAGAAGTAAGGCATGTTCTATGGGTGACATCACAGTTGATCTGTCCAGTTCTATATACAGTCAATAGGTACACCTTGCTAATACCGGGTTGGACTCCTTTTTGGCTTCAGAACTTTCTTAGTTTTTGGTGACATAGATTCAACAAGGAAACAGTTTGGTCCATGTTGACATGACAGCATCACGCAGTTGCTGCAGATTTGTTGGCTGAACATCCATGATGCCGATCTCCTGTTCCACAACATCCCATGGGTTCTATTGGGTTCTGGTGACTGTGGAGTAGGGCTGGGAATCACTGGGTACCTCACGATACGATACGATACGCGA
>NC_050519.1:24907254-24916494 GCF_002922805.2 Oryzias melastigma
ATGTTCAAGAGTCTGAGATGATTCCAGCTTTATGACACGGAGCCTTATCCTGCTGGAGGTAGCATCAGCAGATCGTAAACTGATGGACATGGTCAGCAACAATACTTAGGTAGACTGTGGTGTTGGAACCATGATCAGTTGTTACTAAAATCCCCACACCATTACACCACCACCACCAGCCTGAACCATTGATACAAGGCAGGATGGATCCACGATTTCATGTTGTTCCTTTGTTGAGATGCAGATGCTCCTCACAGATTTATCAAAGCAGGAATGAACCACTCGGGGACTTGAAAGGGTCAGTAAGAAAATTCAGTTACAGTTGTGGTTTAACAAGTAGAAGACAACGATGCAACTTTCCCTGTCGGATGACTGACAGGGTTCATTGTATGCAGATGAGCTGGTTCTCTTTATGTAATGAAGTAAAACCACAGCAGGAGGAAGGAAGTTCATGCAGCCGCATCAGCCTGAGCCTCCATGCACCATCATGTTTGAAAGCCCATCTGTTCTTCACCTCATGGAGACTTTTCTGTCCTGCCTCATCAAACCAAACTGACTGCAGTCATTTCAGCTGCTTGTTTGAAGTCATTAATATTTCACATGAAAAGCATAGTCTTTGCGGTGACAGACAGTCCTGCTTGATGAAGGAGAACCCGGCCTGCAGGTACAGATCTCACAGTGGGCTGCTATCGTCTCTGCTCAGCTTTAAGTTCATCACTGTGACTGAGAACATAAACCCCGTCAACTGTATCACCACAAAACTCAACACGGAAGTTCCCTTTCCTGACTGCACTATAACCACTTCATTTCTTTGCTTTAAAGGGACAATTAGCGTTACATTTTATAAGTATACTTCAGTTTGAGTGTAGCAAGTATACTATAGATCATGTGCTTATAGGAAGTACTATAATTGAATACTTCTTTAGACTTAATTGGAACATTTTAAATGGATTCTAGCAGACTACGTAGACTTGTAGTGAACTAACATTTTAAGAAAGGATGCACACAGAACGATGGAATGAAAACAGAAACATGATGTGACTTGTTTCTGTAACTTAAAAATGAGTCATGTGTGTATACATGTCAGTTCTGGGGGAAAAAAATAAATCTGTTATAAAATATTTGAAATCTGACAGGAATTCCCTTTGTTTACACAAAGCTATCTTAAAAGCAGCTAGGGAGCTGTTAGCTTAGCTTACAGGCTTAAAGTAAAGTATAAAATATGTTTTGGTTGATCTTTGTTCAGATTTCTAAGTCAGAAGTGATGAGTAGAAAAGCTGCATTTTGCCTTTTTAAACATTTATATGTCCTATTTCTGTCTGGAAAAAGTTTAAGATGATTTGGAGGCTAAACGCTAAAAGATGCAGTTTATCTAAAAGTAAAAAGGAAAGGTCACAGTACATTCTAGAGCTGGATCTCACTTTAGGAGGATTTTTCTGAATATTTCGTGTTTCACTGGATTACTTAGTTGTATGATTACATTTTCTTTTCTTTCTTTTCCTCAAAATTTTATCAAAAAAAAAAGTTTCTTGGTTATAACTTTTTTTTTTACTTAGAAAAGTAGCCTGGGTGAATTCAACAGTTAATTCTTATAATAAAATAAGCAAAGTAGTTTTCTGTTTTCCACATAAATACAAGAAATATAATTCCATAGAAACAGGAATATAATTAATATTTCCTTAATTTAAATTATTTTTAAAACTTAGTTCTAATCTCAGAAAAAATCCAGTGTCTAACTAGGATATAGGGATCTCCTCATGAGGTTTATGACGTTTCATCCAGTTTTTGCTGTAATTTGAACCAGTTTGGGTAAATCCTGAGTCAAATTTTCTCTGAATCATCCCATAAGAGCGTCAGGAGGTTTAAGGCCGTCTCAAACCGCGCTTGTTATAGGGAAACATTGAAATGCTAAATGACAACAGGAAGACAAACAGATTCTGACATCCAGAAGTCAAGAAGAAAACCTGTTTGGAGGGACTCCCACTGAAATTCTGTCCCAGTTTTCTGCTTGAACCTGAGATCTTAGCTTCTGATTAAAGTACAGTTACTGATGGAAAAAGCCAGGCTCTCCATCTGTCTTCCTCTGAGCTCCTTCATGCTGGCTAAACCAGCTTTTTGGCATTTTTTCTCACTTTTGCAGCGGTTTATTGACAGAGTCTGCCTGCCAGAAGGCGTTCCTGAGAACAGAGAATCTTTCCCAGCTTGTTGTTTAGTACTTTCTTACATGATTGATTAGTTTAAAGTCTCTCTGTTTCATCATTTTGACTTTGACTATTGAGCTTTCTCAAAAACAAAATCAAATAAAATGTTTGCTGATTTGATCTTTATGTGTGCAAACAATTTTAGTTGTTAAAGTTTAGTTTAACAAGTAGGGAAAAATCGTTTCGGAGATGTATTGCGATATTTCACTTGGCAAGACTTATATCGATATAAAATTAACGATATTGATTTCCTTATTTATGAGCAAACATACTTCAGAGACTTTCTTTTGATTTCCACCTAAACCCCCAACCACTAGTTGGAAGCACAGCACAACGAACCTCTACGCCGCACCAAAACAACACGATCTTGTGAGAACCAGCTTGTGTTAAATGTTCAGTCAGCCACGCGGTTTTTGTTGTTATGAGACATTCCAGCCACCAAAGCAAAGTGGACCCCACATGGTTTAAAAGTGGGCAGAAAATGTGGGCCCCAAATGGGTTTATCCACAGTTTTCGTGGTGGCCCCACCTGTGTTTGCCCACATTGGCTCAAGTGGATACTCAGTAGGTTAGCTTGCTACGCTAGCCAGCCGCCCGGAAGACAGGGTAGCATGCTAACGATCTTGTAACGAGTAAGCGAGATCCGCTGTATAGAGCTAGTGAGCTAATTTGTGGAAAGCTAGCAAGATCATCCATAGCGAGCTAGTGACCTTCTCTAGCTCACTACCAAGCTCCGCCATAGCATGCTAGTTAGCTCCACTGTAGCATGCTAACAAGCTCCACTGTAGTATGCTAGCGACCTCTGCTGTATCAAGCCACCGAGACCTGCTGTTTCGAGCTAGCAAGCTAATCTGTCGCGAGCCAACAAGCTCATCCATAGCTCCTCTGTAGCTCGCTAGCAAGCTCCGCTTTAGCATGCTAACAAGCTCCACTGTAGCATGCTAGCAAGCTCTGCTGTGTCATGCTGGTGAGATCCGCTGTTTCGAGCTAGCGATCTAATCTGTAGCGAGCTAGCGAGCTCCTCTGCATCAAGCTAACGAGCTCCGGTGTACGAGCTACCCACAAAGTGCCCACTTAAGCCAATATGGGCAAATACAGGTGAGGCCACCACGGAAACTGCCAGTATAATATGAAAACACGGATAGCGGTGCTGCTTAGCGGGCTTGGATAAGACAGACTGTAGATGTGCAGCGGGTCAATAGTGAAGAATTGCTCTGGTACAGTCTTGGGATATTTTACAATATGTTTTGTATCATGAGACGCGTATGGTGATACGCACTGCATTGCCAGACTCTTGGGAATCCATACACCTATTTTTTATAGTAAAAAAAAAAAATTGAAGAATTTGAATCAAGTTTACACGTTTGTTCAGTTTATATATTCTTTTGTAACTAAAACAGATTGGAATATGTGAAGAAAAAAAAAACGAAGTCCATATTTAATACGAGCGTGAACTTGTAAATGAAACAGTGGGGTAAGTTAGGGCAGTCTGAATATCAGCAGACGGGCACTTTAGAACCAGAACGTCTTTTCGACAACTCCTTGATCTTCAGGTCGTCTGACCCCCCCCCCTCCCTCAAGACGCAGCAGCTGTTTTAAGACTGAGTACATCAGTTCATGGGGGGGTCTTTTGGTTATCCTTTAAGACTTTGGCTTTGCTTGACGTGCCAAGAACAGAGAAAGTGTCACCGAGGAAAGGAGGATATTTGGGCCTGACGGGTGCGTGAGTCATCTCCTGAAATCTTCTGCCACCTCTCTGGATTATAATCTAAACCCAGAGAGCTTTAAAACGGATCTGACGGGTAATCTGGGTAGACGCTAGCTGCAGTTTGCTCTGAGGTCTTTAAACCTGACCAGAGTTTTTATGTTCCTGGAACAGAGTGAAACTGCAGAGATTTCCAGTGAAGTAGAAGCGCCCCCCTCCCTCAGCTGGTTTCTGTAGCCATCCTCACGCCGAGAGGTTCCTCATCCAAACAAAGCTTCGCTCTGATTCCCATCAACCTGCTTTCCTGAGCGTGTTCCTGCGCAGGCACGCGCTCTCAGGGAAAACAAACACACCCTGCCACATTCCTGCTGCTTTCACTGAGAAAACACTCTGTGTTTCCCCGCCGCAGGAATTCGGGGCAGATTCTGCTGCTTTTCCGACTGATCGATAGATTCTAACCCAAAAACCCTCCAGGTCTGAAAGGTCTTGAGGTCTGAAGACGCAGCCAATGCGTATTTCTGTCCGTCTGAACCCCCGTCGTGATGTCATGGCAACAGTTTCCAACCCGTTTGGAAGTTGCGACACCCGACGTGTCCAGACAGCGATGGTTCCTGCAGCTACAAACCGCCACCTGAGTTGTTTGGTTCATCAGGACACCACCAGAGCGTCGATCGCGCTTGAGGTTCTCTGGGTCCGTTTGAGTCCCACTAATTCTGCAAAAGTCAGTTTCCCCTCAGTAAAAGCTGAAATGAGGAACACAGGATGAGCCACAGAAAAACACAAACGCTCTTCATAAAAGTCGAGGATGGGGATGAATTCCTCCTTTATCTTCACGCTCAGACTGAGGCCTGGATTCCTGGAATCTGTTTCTGTTTCTGATGGCGTCTCATGACTCCAGCTGCCACACAGACAAAGAGGAAAGGAAGCCCACACCATCAACCCTCCACCACTGTGCTTGACAGGATGTCAGAAAAATGCCAAAAACAATCTGGTTAAAAAGTCTGGATGGATTTGTTACAAACCAGATCTCTTTCAAAGAGGAGAACAGACATTTTCTTGCTTCTTTTCCAAACCAACAACCTGGAGTTCGAACCTTGAGAACATTTCACTCTGAAACTTCCACCAACATTTGGCTACAGTGGTCTAAGAATCTCACTGGATAAATAAAACGATTCTGCGTTGCAATGCAACTGAAAACCTGCTTCCACGGTTCTGTCAGGAGGAACAGACCCAGCAGAACTTTGCAGCATGGCTGCATGCAGCAGGAATCCAGCAGAGGCCTAACGCTCAAAACTGGAACTGGGAGCAAATTGCAGAAGCGAGGCAAGCTCACGGAACACAGACGTCTGCAAACATCTGTGCAGGTAAAGGTCCAGATATGATCCAGAACCATCTTCACCATCACAGCCTCCAAAACACAGCAGGAGAAGAATCAGTCCACAGAAATGCAACGTTTTCTCGCAGCGTAGCAGACGGAACAGGAGGAGCAGGGATGTATTGTTCTCCAAAACAGAAGGAGGAACAAGGATAACGGGCAGGAACGAAGGCTGGACCTGACTGTAGAACCAGACCGACACACCAGAACAACAACAACACAGATCCTCACTGACAGGAATCCCAAACTCTGGACTAGAACTTGTGCGGGTGTTACAGGGTGCTGGTTTATGGTTGTAGTCTAACCATTGTGCTCTCTTATGGGTCCAGATGACCCTGACAATCAATGAAGTTCAGCGTGCTGTCTTCCGGGGTCCAGATGACAAGGGTTACAGTGGAGGTTTAAGGTAGTTTAAGGTAGTTTACGAAGCTGTAAGGTGGTGGCTTAAGGTGGTTTAAAGTGTTGGTTTAAGGTGGTCTAAGGTGGTGGTTTAAGGTAGTTAAAGGTAATTTAAGGTGGCTTAAGGTAGTTTAAGCTGGTTAAAGGTAGTATAAGATGATTTCAAGTAAATGAAGGTGGTTTAAGATACTAAAAGGTGGGAGTTAAAAGGAGTTTAAAGTGTTGGTTTAAGGTAGTTTATGGTGGCTTAAGTTAGCTAAAGGTGACTATGATGTCCTAAGGTGGTGGTTTAAGGTGGTTTATAGTGCTGGTTTAAGGTAGTAAAAGGTTGTTTAAGGTGGCTTAAGGAAGTTTAAGCTGGTTTAAGGTAGCTTACGCTAGTTTACAATGCTCTAAGGTGGTAGTTGGAGGTAGGTTAAGATAATTTAAGGTAGCTTAAGGTAGTTTAAGATGGTTTAAGGTAGTTCCATGTGATTTAAGGTAACCTAAAGTGATTTAAGATGGTCTAAGGTGGTGGTTAAAGGGAGTTTAAAGTGTTGGTTTAAGGTAGTTAAGGGGTGCTTAAGGTAGTTTAAGGTGGCTCAATGTAGTTAAAATTGGCTATGATGCTCTAAGATGGTGATTTAAGGTAGTTTAAGGTGGCTACAAAGCTGTAAGATGGTGGTTTAAGGTGGTTTAAAGTGTTGCTTTAAGGTGGTTTAAGGTAGTTTTAGGTGGCTTAAGGTGGCTAAAGGCTACTATAATGCTCTGTGGTGGTGGTTAAACATGGTTTAGAAAGTTGTTTTAAGGTGGCCTAAGATAGTTTAACGTGGCTTATGGAAGTTTAAGCTGGTTTAAGGTAGCTTAAGGTGGTTTGAGGTACTTTAAGTTGCTCTAAGGTGGTGGTTAAAGGTGATCGGTTAACGTGGCTGTTAAAGGTCCTGATTAAAGGTAGTTTAATGTCAAAGTCCTCAGTCAAACTTAAACCAAAACAAACTTTGGCTCAAAGGTGACCTTAAATCACAATGAAATCAAAAGAATTGAAAACTTTTGGAGTAAATTGTGAAAAAAAATCTTCTAAAAACGACCCAGAAGTGTCTGGTTTTTCCCATGACCGGATGTTTGAACAGCTGCATTCCAGCTCTGCATTTGCACGCAGGGTCAGACCACGTCTACTGGCTTCTTCATGAGAGTGGACATGACTGAGGAGGAGCCGTCACCAGTTCAAAGCCAGACTGCTGCCGTCCTCTGTGCTGATCTCTGAGAAGGCGAGTCATCGCATGTCCGGATGCGTTTCAACACGCATGTTTTCCACCAGCTGCAGCAGCACAACCAGCTCCTCTGTTAGTCAGATGAAGGTTCAGAAGGTCTCATCATCACAGGATGAGAGTTTTTGCTTCAGCATCAACGCATTTTATAGAAAAAAAGTTGAAATGGTAATGACTGATCCTACAGGGTTACATTGGGACCCCTAAAAACCCTCTTCTTCTTCTTCTTCTTCTTCTTCTTCTTCTTCTCCTTTCGGCTTTTCTCTTCAGGGGTCCCACAGCGAATCAGTTTCCTCCATCTAAGCCTGTCTTCAGCATCCTCCACTCTAACACCAGCCACCTTCATGTCTTCATTCACTGCATCCATAAACCTCCTCTTTGGTCTTCCTCTAGACCTCTTTCCTGCTAGCTCTAGACTCAGCATCCTTCTACCAATATATTCACTGTCTCTCCTCTGAACATGTCCAAACCATCTCAGTCTGGCCTCTCTGACTTTATCTCCAAAACCTCTAACATGTGCTGTCCCTCTGATGTATTCATTCCTGATCCTATCCATCCTGGTCACTCCCAAAGAGAACCTCAGCATCTTCATCTCTGCTACCTCCAGCTCTGCTTCCTGTCTTTTCTTCAGTCCCACTGTTTCTAGTCCAAACAACATGGCTGGTCTCACCACAGTCTTGTACACCTTTCCTTTCATTTGTGCTGAAACTCTTCTGTCACACATCACACCTGACACTTTTCTCCACCCATTCCAACCTGCTTGCACTCTCCTCTTCACTTCTTTTCCACACTCTCCATTACTCTGTACTGTTGACCCTAAATACTTAAACTCCTCCACCTTCTTTATCTCTTCTCCCTGTAACCTCACTCTTCCACTCTGGTTCCTCTCATTCACACACATGTACTCTGTCTTACTGCGGCTAACCTTCATTCCTCTCCTTTCCAGGGCAAACCTCCACCTCTCTAACTCCACCTCCACCTGTTCCCTGCTCTCACTACAAATCACAATATCATCTGCAAACATCATAGTCCATGGTGATTCCTGTCTAACCTCATCCGTCAGTCTGTCCATCACCATTGCAAACAGGAAGGGGCTCAGAGCTGATCCCTGATGTAATCCCACCTCCACCTTGAACTCCTCTGTCACCCCTACAGCACACCTCACCACTGTCTTACAGCCCTCATACATGTCCTGCACTGCTCGGACATACTTCTCTGTCACTCCAGACTTCCTCATACAATACCAAAAAACCCCTAAAATACCTAAAAACCCTCTTCTCTCATCTTAAATCTAAAGCATTCCTCTGTTCCTGACAGAATCAAACCGTCACTGCAGTGGTTGGTTGGTTCCTTTCCTTCATGCAAACATCTGTAGTTTTTATTTTATGGTCAATATTTCATAACAGCAGAATGTTTAGTTCCACTTTTGCTCAGCAGAAGGTGAAGCATCATGTTTGCACAAACCGCTTCCTGTCCTCTTCCTTCTTTGATTAAAAAACGTCCGGGGTGTCTGCAAGAACAGAAACACTAAACTCTGAAGAAACGGAGTTTCACCCTGGAACATCCTCACATTCAAACCCAGTTGAGATGTTTGAACTTTTAGGATAAAACTCCTTCATGATCTGGATCTAAAACCTTTACGTGCACTCACACACGCACCAGCCGCGAGCACAAATGAAGCCCCGCTGCCCCCGTTACAGTCAGAGGAAAAAACCACAAGGCGTGAGCTGCAAGTCTGCATGCGTCCATGCCAGCAGCAGAAGTCTTCTCCTTCCACTCAGGGTTCAGCTGAAAACCCAAACTTCAGGTTCTGACCAAACACAAAAGATCCCAGATGCAGATGGAGGAAGTGAGCTCCTACAGTCTCCCTCAGAGGTGAAGTCCAAAGAGCTTTTAGAGGAACTTTGATTCCTCCACAGTACGAGTGGTCTTTAACCACTGACTGTATATGACAACTGGATTGTCTGACCCCTCCCCCCATGGTGTTCCAAACAGGAAGTACCTGCTGGTTCAAAGAAGCTAAAATCCTATAGACTTCTATAGAGAAATAAACATCGGTTACTCAGTCATTCTATCTGTCAGAATAACTATTATTGTTCTGATACCTTTTGATGAACATGTTCTTGATCATTTTCTTTTTTGAATAATATTTAATCACTGATAACTGACAATATGAAATGACTTAATGTCGTTAGAGACAGAAGTACGCTGTTCCCCTCGTTAAATCGCGGTTCATTTTTTTGCAGTCTCACAGATTTCTTTTTGGTGTTGTTTTGTATCCATTTATTTTTCACTTTTTATTGAGCTCTATGTT
>NC_050519.1:24916514-24939536 GCF_002922805.2 Oryzias melastigma
ACTGGCGACCTGTCCAGGGTGTACCCCGCCTTCGCCCTTCAGTGGCCGGGATAGGCTCCGGCACCCCCGCGACCCCGACAGGGAAGAAGCGGTCAAGACAATGGATGGATGGATGGATGTTCTGATACCTTTTGATGAACATGTTCTTGATCATTTTCTTTTTTTAATAATATTTAATCACTGATAACTGACGATATGAAGTGACTTAATGTCGTTAGAGACAGAAGTACGCTGTTCCCCTTGTTAAATCGCGGTTCATTTTTTGCAGTCTCACAGATTTCTTTTTGGTGTTGTTTTGTATCCATTTATTTTTCACTTTTTATTGAGCTCTATGTTCTGCGCCCTGATTAGCTGTAGACTATTGTCAATCAATCTCCTCTTTCTATGTCTCCTTTAAAAAATGCGTTCATTTAATCAAATCTACATCAAACTTTGATTGCCATCTTTGTTTTCTTCTATAATCCATGACTTATTTTTCTACAAAGATTTGAACTTTGAGAGTTTAAACAAGAGAGAAAAGTGTGAAAATGTTCAGGTTTGTCTGTGGAAAGTATAAAAAAATGTGTAAATAAAGGTTTTATAGCCCTAAAACGTCTATAATTCTACTTCACTGATTTCACCTCTTGCAGGAACACAACTACCGCGATAAACGAGCAAACTCTTTAAACCATTTTCTATGGATGACGTCTCACTCACTCTATCCACTTCTCACATACAGTCAATGGTCTGAACATCTAGCAGGAATATGAAAAACTGGGGGCAGTTTCCAGATGCTTCAGAGATCAGGTCTGGACTCCACTGGACTATTCCAGAAGAACTAGACCAGGAGAAGCAGAAAAACTCTTGCCTCATGCCAGATAATGGAAGTCTGTTTTCCAAAAAGACTAGAAATAAGACAGTTCTGTGAGGCGTCGACAATCAAAGAAGAGTGAGTCTAGAAAATAATCTTTAATCAAATATCTCTGAGCAATGCAACAGACTGGGGACCCAACAGTAGCTGGGATAGGCTCCAGCAACCCCATGACCCCAAAAAGAGAATCAGATGATGTATGGATGGACCTTTAAGACAAAATGTCAACAGTCTTTGCAAACCCATTTATGGTGTAACTTTGAAAATCTGTTTACTCAGCAAACAATAATAATGAAACAATAATGTTTAATTTATTCAAATTCTTCAATTTTATTCTGTTTTATTAACTGCTTTTTAACCTATTTAGTTGAGTTTCAGCCTCTAGTTACTGTAATCTCTTTCCATTAACCAGGTTGAGTTGTTTTAGAATAAAAGTTGTTCCAAAAGTTCAGATTTTTTTCTGCGAGCCACATACATGTGACGCTGCTGACCTCTGAGGTCATCTCCCTCAAGCTCTCCTCCACACATGACCCCACCCAGAAAGGAAACTCCTCGAGTCTTTGTGCTCTCGCTAATCTAAACAGGAGATAAGCCCCGCCTACCTTGATTGGTCCAGTGCTGAACCGGATCTTCCTATTGGGCGGCGGCGGCTCCTCTTCCTCGGGGAGGCCCGGCATTTCAGAGCAACTGCTCTCCGGGTGATATGCTTCCTCGTCCTCTTCGTCTTCCTCGTCCTCGTCCAGCTGGCTTCCCCCGGAGTCTTCCTCCCCGAGCCCGCTGTAGGCGCTGACGTCCACCAGATCTCCCTCAGAGTAATCCTCCTTTTTCGAGCCGTCTTCGTCGTCCTCTTCCTCCTCTTTCCACTCATTGTCTGCTTGTTTCTCGTCCAATGAGGTAGAGGAAGGTGGGGGCTCCTTCTCCCCGTTTTCCAGAGAAGCGTGGACCTCCGCCTGCACCAAACTGCCCCCAGTTTCAGGCTCCCTGCTCCCGCCGTCCTCCTCTCCTGGGGCCGCCGCTCCCTCTGATGCGCTCTCAGCCTGCTGGGGTCCTGAGCCCGGTTTAGACCCAGATGATGAAGAGGAGGACAGGACAGTCACGGAGGAGGAGGTGAGGGGCTGATCTCCTGGCGATGCGTTCTCCTGAGGTTTACTCCTCTGAGAAGCTTCTGATTCCGATGCTTCCTCTGCCAGCGACCCCCTCTCTCCTGCGATTGTCTCCTCCTTGGACTCTTTCCCTTTTGGGGGGGCCCTTGTCTGCGAGACAGAAACAGACGTTCAGTCAAAAGTTTAAAAACATGTTGACACTCGTCTGAAAGCAGCCTCACCTTCCTCTCTGCACCGTCTGCTCTGACTGGAAGTTTGGGCTTTGGCGCCAGTGCGGGGGCCGAGCGGCGTTTCTGGAGGTAGAGGTTGTTCTGCTGTTCGCTCTTCTCAAACACGGCACTCAGCTGGCTCACAGTGGGGCTGACGGCGTCGCCAGGCCTGGCCGCCGCTGCCCCCGCAGAGGAGACGGACACCGCCACAGAAGTGGGAGGATCCTCTAACCGGTCCAGAGCTTCTGTGGAGCCGTTGAAACGGGCCACCACGTCCAGACGGCTGTCCTGGAAGCCGGAGGCGCGCTCCTTCTTCAGCAGGATGCGGTTGGTGGCAGCTTGCTTCTCCTGAAAACCACAGAGGGAGCCGTCTGAGACCTGAAAACCCACACCTCCACACGGGAGAGGAGGAGCTCACCTGCAGAGTCCGCTGCTCGAAGATCCTTCTGGTCTCCTGGAGTTTGGAGAAACCCAAAGAGGAACCTCCACCTTCTCCACCCCGCTTGGAGTCGAAGCGGTTCACCCGTTCTGAGACAGAACTCCCGAGGTCCGGCAAGGCGCTGTGGTCGACATTCTCACTCAGGCCTTTAGGAAGGGACAGCTTGGGGGGCTCGTCCTTCCCTGAACAATGACAGACACCATGCAGCAGAGTTAGCTCACAACATAGACATGTGACAGGCTTGAAACGGCTAAAACCAAAACGACACAAAACAGAGACACAACAAAAACAGATGGAATAAGAAAGTCGGTCATTCTTATTGACAGAAGAAGTCTGGAATAATAATAAATATACGTTATAACGCAATAATAAATATGCGTTATATTGCAATAGTAAATATGACATATATCGGAATAACAAATATAAGATGTGTCGCAATAATAAATATGCAAAATATGGCAGTAATAAAAATGCAATAAATCGCAATAATAAGTACGTGAAATATGGCAATACAAATATGTGATATAACACAATAATATGTGAAATATCGTAATAATGAGATTTATCACGATAATAAATATGTGATATAAATAATTGTGTAATAAATATACAATATATTGCAGTATTAATTAAATGATATATCGTGACAATAAATAAGCTCTATATATATCGGCATAATAAATATGCAACATATCCCAATAATAAATATGTGATATATCACAATAACGATAAATGCACAATATCTTGCAATTGTCATAAATATGAAGTAGGCTATATAAGAATAAATGTGCCATATTTCATAATATTGATCTGCATTATAATGATAACATTTGTGATATATCAAAATATTGATACATATGTGATTTATCACAATGAGAATGAATGTGCAATATATTGCATTAAGGACAAATATTGTAACGGCGATAAGCAATACGTTAATAAAACATTTGCAATATATTAAAATAACAATAAATATGACATATGTTGCAATAATAATGAAGGCATGATATATAACGATAAATGTGTGGTACACCACAATAACCATAAATGCACAGCATATTGCAATAGTGATAAATAAGAAGTCCATGCACAATAAAAGGTGCATTATCAGTAAATTAACGCACGACGTGGAAGCCTGAACTATCTGACGCAAAGTGAAGGACTGTTGCTTCCATGAGGTGCGTAAAATTCTGATAAAGCACACTTTGAAGGCCATTATCCAACTTGTGCTATGGTCGCTTACAAAAAATATGAACTAAATTTTTAGTACGTCATTCTTTTTTTTCAGGTTTAAATTCCTTTTTCACAAAAAGTGGACTATTTGCTACAAAGAAGTAGCTGATGCTATGTTGCTATGGTAACAGCTGAACAGGCAAAGAAAAGTGATAAATACTGATTGTCATAATAGATTAAATCAAGCACAGTTCAGAGAGAAAGTTTTATCCAGGAGATGAAACAAAAGTTTGTTTCAAAGAAGTCTGCACAGTAACATAAAACATTTGGACCGTATAACAGGAACTTCTTTTTTAGGTGTGCATTATCACTGTAGATTATTACTTTTTATCAACACTCAAGAGCCAATCAGAACTAAGTATTCACCCAATCCATGGTATAAATAAGAATAAATGTGTGACAAATTCCAATACCCATCAAATAAAATGATAAAACATTTGTGATATTTCACAATAATGATAAATATGTGATATATCATGATAGCAATGTGCAATACATTGACAAAACATTTGCGATGAATCATAATAACAATAAATATGTGATATATTGCCATAATGACAAAAGCATATGTTGCAAAAAGGATAAATGTGCAATATGTTACAAAAATGATATTTCTACGATATCGCAATAACGATAAATGTGCAATATGCCACAGTAAGGGTGAATCTCTTATATGTTACAACAAATATATTTCTGAAATATATCGCAATAACGATAAACCTGCAATATGTGACGATAAGGATAAATGTGCAATTTGTTACAGCAATGATATTTCTGCGATAAATCCCAATAATGATAAATATGTAATATGTTACAGCAATTATATTTTTGCAACATTTCTCCATAAAGATACATGTCCTACAGGATGCAACAATATTTTTACAATATACCGCAACAACAAATGTGCAATATGTTACACTAAAGATAAATGTGCAATTAATCACCCGAAGGATAAATGTGCAACATATCACACTAAGGATAAATGTACAATTTGTTACAACAAAGATATTTCTGCGATATATCGCAATAACGATATCTGCAATATGTTACAACAATGTTTGTGCGATTTGTCACAATAAGGATAAATGTTAGATAGATAACAATAAATTTGTGATATTTTGCAAAATCAATAAATCTGCGATATATGTGAAATATTGCGATAAAGTTAAACACGCGTTACATTGCTCCACCCTTGAACTGTGATAAAAGTTTGACAAACAGAAGAGGTTCCTTACCGATCACTTTGGACCCGTCCTCTTCATCCCCGGGAGACTGCATCTGCATGAACATGTTCTTGATGCGGTGAACGTTTGAGCCATACTTCCGGCCCCTCCCGTTGGGGCGGGGCATGAGAGCGGGTTTTGAAGACGGGTTGGCGCCTCCGTTAGCAGCGTTGTTGAGGTGGTCCGTGGCTTTCTTCAGCGCAGCCAGCCCCGCCTCGTAGGCGTTGCGGTGGGGGGACGGACTCCTCAGCGTGGAACTGCCACCACTCCCAGCAGAGGTCCCGTTCCCGCCGGTGGCCGCCGGGGGCTCGGTCTTCATCATGTTTGATGAATCAGATGCCTCCAGGAGAACTGCAGGTCGGCTGGAACAAAGGCGGCTGCATCCTGGAGTGGCCTACGTTCACCTGCAGAAGGAAAGAGATGGGAGCGGTCGTATGAAAATGGGACGGAGACGAGACAATAATCACCAACTGCTTCTACATAACACGATGTGAGCCACTGCAGATAACACCTTCAGAACTGCTGAGTCGTGTTTGGAAACACCCACACCTGCCTCCATGAAGTGCTGGAATACAGAGCTGAGCTCGTCATCTTAGTTAACGTGACATCTGCTTCGCTGTGAAAAGACCAGCATACTGACTGAGAATTCAGCCTGAGCAGAACGGGTTTACTGAAGGGATTTTTAACTAGATCACAAGAAAAACAACAAAAATCTGATTTTTTTTTATGAGTTCTGTGATGAACTGAGCAACAATATAGTTTTAATATTAATACCTTTTTAGCCTCACTTCTAGAAACACCCTAGAGCAGGAGTGTCAAACTCAATCACACAAGGGGCCAAAATCCAAAACAACCCTAAGGTCACGGGCCGAACAAGATAAACATTTATTGAGCTACATTTTTAAAACTTTAAAACCATAACCTTGTAACATATTTATGAACTAGATATATAGCATTACCTGTGATAATGCTGTGAAAATCCTAAATTAGCCAAAACAGCTAGCATGTAGCTGAAATATTAGTAAAAACCTCCAAAATAGCCTAAAAAATCTTAGTAAATGCCAAAATATTCGAAAAAGCTATCAGAATGCCAATTTTAAAACTTAAAACTATAACTTTTTAACATAATTATGAATAATAATAAGGCAGGAATATTATTCCAGAATAAATCAACTTAAACCTTAAATAACTTTCAGTATTTTACTCTCCATAAGAATATATTTTGTCAAAATTATACGTTAAAAATGAGTGTAAGATAACATCGGGCCATCAATAACAATAAAATAAAAATGATCTGGAGGGCCGTTTAGAATCACCCGGCGGGTCGGATCCGGCGCCCGGGCCTTGACTTTGACACGTCATACAGCATCAAGTCAGGTGCATATCTGACTGGCTGCAGCAGCTTGTGACTAGTAGACTAATTCCAAGCTGAATCCCACAGAGCAGCCATGTTACACAAACATTACACTCATTTCATCAGGGTTCACACGCGACGAGTAAACACCCCAAATTGATCCCAGCTTGTTTTCCTTACTAAAGGAATGGTCCCAAACACAGTGGAGATTTGTACTGTAAGCCGAGAGAATTTGAGTTCAAAGTATTTGACTTTGTCTTTTCAGATGGACATTAAACACATCAGTGCAGTCGGTTCAGCAGACGGCCACCATAAACTTACAGCATCATTTAAAGATCCTGTTTTTGGTACTTTTAACATGTTCTATTGGCATTTTATCATGATGGAGGACATTTATAAAGAAAATTAAGGTTATATTTGCATTTCTGAGTTTTTCTTTGTTCAAATCATTGTAGGAGTGACGTAGGACCTACAAGGCAAGCCTCAGTCTCCCTGCTCCTCTCCATTCTGATGCTTCCACTTACAGACAAATGGATCCATGAACGTCTTTGTTTTCCTCGTCTGAGCTGATCTAAATTAAATAACTCCAATATTTCTCGCCGTTTTTGTTGCACCGTTAATATTAGGTTGGGATTGTGAGGGGCTGTAAGCTACTGGAAGAGAGTGTAAACAAGGGGATGATGGGAAATGGGGACAGGCTTACTCCGCTCCAACAATTCTCCTATCAATTAATAGGTAAATTTCAAATGAACTCCTGCTGCTCTGCGGAAACTATGTTCTAGAAAACGACAGGATTTAAATTTTGGCTAAAAACATCATAATCATAATGAAAAGACCACTGGGAACGCTTTTATGATAAAGAATCCATAAATGATTAGAATGGAAAATAGAATGTTTGTATAAAGTGTAATACGAGAGCCTACAATCAATGCTCTGAGCATCCAGAGGGAATATTGTACAGATTGTGTTTCACTGTTGCAGCGACAGTTGCAGCCTGGAGACATCTGACCTTTGTGTTCACGGTTCACATTTGACAGCAGACCAAAGGCAACGCTTGACATTTCTATCAATCATGAGTGAGAATGTCATGACTGCACTCAAGGTAAAACATGTTCATATAAAATGTTTGAACTATTAAAACGTATTATTGATAAATAACACATTATTTTCCCTTTTTAGTCTTTAACATCAGCAGGTCGTTACAGGCCAGTTAGCCGTTAGCTTATGCGTCACTGATCTAGCGTTCCACATTTCTACATGTGTGATCACCGCAAAAAATAACATGAATAGCATTAAAATGTTTAGTCCAGATAACTTCAAAAAACTATTTAAAAAATATTGTTCTGACATAGTTCTAGAAAATACACAAAAGTATGATTTTAGCCCAAACTACAAGACTGAAAATTTAAGAGTTTCTTGTTTAAAGAACAAAAATATGTATAATTTTAAATAAATAGAAATATAGAAATAAATATTTCCTTGCTTGTTTTTGTCAGAATCCACGTCTGCTAGCTGAGGTGCTTTTCTTGCAGCTAGCTGCTAACAGAAACGCTTTGAGATCTTGTGCACATGGAGCATTTCAATCATAACCTAATATAAATAAATAAATAATGTATGTATTGTAAGAGCAAAACCAAATATGTTGGTCAAGCTTATTTTATAACAACTGAATTGTAACATTTTGTTCACTTTTGGCAAAAAAAGGTGTATCTCAATAAATATTTTCTGCACAAATAAACATATGCAAGAAAAATAAATAACAGCAAAATAAATAAACATCAAAGTTACTCTATAGAGGTAGATTTTTGAGAGAAAAGCAGGACAAACTACTAATAAATTCAAACAATATCTGCTTGTTTATAATACCCACAGCATTTATGATAATTATCAATATGGGTGTCAATAATGACAATATTGACAAGTATTGGGTAGATCCCCAAATGCTCTGTATAATCAGGCCAAACCTAAAATGTGTGCAGTTTTTTGTGTTTTTAACATGTTCTCGTTGGATTTTCTACAGATGGATATATATATCTACATATAGACATATGCTGCATCTAAAAATAGCATTTCTAAGTATTTATTTATTCAAATCATTTTGAATTAGGAGCAGACCAAAAAAAGTTGCTTTGTTCATCATTGTGACGTAGCAAATACGCCGGACAGGCCACAAGATCCCCGCTCCATTCTGATCATCCACTTCTTACACACAAATAGATTCATCAACGTCTTTGTTTTCCTCATCTGAACTGGATCTGGATCAGAACTGGATAGATTGTTACAGTGGTAATGTTAGGTTCGAAGTGTGATGGGCTGTAGACTAGCATGTAGACAGAGAGCTCTCAGCAACAGGGAGAGGAAGGGGGTGGGGATGTTATTCCAGGGGTGTCAAACTCAATCACACAGGGGCCAAAACCTAAAACACACATTAGGTCACGGGCCGAACAGGATAAACATTTATAGAACACTATGAAACTATATTTTTAAAACTGTAACTTTTAAACATAAATATGAACTAGATATATAGCTTTACCTTCAATAATGCTAGTGTGAATGCTGTAAGCTGAATTTGGCCGCTAAAGATCCTGAAATTGATAGCTAAAAATGCTGAAGCTGATAGCCAGCTAAAATATGAGCTAAATACCAAATGAGCCTAAAAAAGAAAACAGAAAAAAAAACTTGGATTAGCCAAAACAGCTAGCATGTAGCTGAAATATTAGTTAAACTCCAAAATAGCCTAAAAAAATCTTAGTAAATAATGAAATAGTAAAAAGCTAGCAGAATGTCAATTTCTAAAACTTTAAAACTGTAATTTTTTAACATAAATATGAATAATAAGGCAGGAATATTATTCCAGAATAAATCAACTTAAACCTTAAATAACTTTCAATATTTTACTCTCCATAAAAATATATTTTGTAAAAATTATGCAAGTTAAAAATAACATCGGGTCATTAATAACAATAACATAAAATGATCTGGAGGGCCGGATCCGGCCCCCGGGCCTTGACTTTGACACATTCTCTAGTCCAACAGCCCCGCCCACAACTCAATTACAAATTTCTATTGAACTCCTGCTGCTCTGCAGAAATTATGTCCTAGAAAATGACACATGAGTTTTATTTTGACTAAAAACGTCATAATTATAATTTAAAAGAGCACTGGGAACACTCTGAAAATGAATCAAGAGGATCTGAGCGGGACTTTAAAGTTATTAGTAGATCGAACCGTATGCAGAATTAGCTTATTAAGTTAATATTTAAGCAGATGGAGATAATTAACTACATAACAATGCAATGTCTAAAATGCAAAGACTAAAGTTGCCAAAACAGTAGCCTTTATGTTCGTGCAGCAGTGAGATTTATGGGCTGTTAGAAAGTGCAGCATGAGCGTGAAGCTAACCTTTGTCACAATTTCCTGTCATGTGCACATAAAGCAATTCATAAGGAGAGAAAGTTGCAGAATAATCAATCACTGGAATCTTGTTGTCGGTGCAGCAGCGCAGTAAACACAGCTAAAAGTGGCGTGGGCGACAGGAAAGGCCGCCGCCTGCAGAGGTGCTTCAGCCCACCATCATGTGACACTTTCTTACCAAATGAGAGTCTCACAATGATCATGTGAAGAGAACAAACGGAATGGAACAGAGAGAAACAACAGCCGTTCAGATGAAGCTGGGGGCTCCTGCTGAGACATGCTGCTCCTCCTCTGTGGGTGGTGCAGGCAGTTAAAAACAAAATGAAGCAGCTTCGTCTTCCTGGTTTGGGGCTTCTTTCTGTTCTTTCTCTTTTTTTATGTCCTATTTGAGGAGGGAGTCATACAATAAGGCAGTAGAACTGATAAATAAAACAATCCGGTTTACTGTAGTTTTTACTTGTATTCCAGCCTCAGATGTTAACGCTCCCTGGACAAGCCCCCAGCCCAGGCTGCTGTCTGCTCTGATCATCTTCTGCAGCCAGATGACTTTTGACATGCAGTTCTATTTGTGGGGAGGTCCCTGAACGCCTCATTTTGTTGCTACACACAGCATCCAAAACAAGGCGCGAGACAGACGCAGCTTCTGTGCGTCACGCGTGCGTTTCTCCACAGAAGGGACATTCTAGTAAACACAATGCACTGGTTTGTGATGGGGGAGGCGGGAAGGGGGGGTCCGGCCCAGTGTAGCGGCTCAGCCCCGCAGCAGCAGCAGCAGCTCCGCTCCTGCGGGCGGAAGCAGCGGAGAGGCTCCGCGGGGTTGAGGTTCCGCTCCGAACCTCAACTGGGTTTTCATCTCCAACCAGGTTCGGTGCCGGTTCCGTCCTCCAAACGGAGTGCAGAATAACAGTCACTTGTATGAATTCGGCGGAACCAGAGCACAGAACCGGGCTGATGGAAGTGGGAAAAGGCGGATGTGAGATGGGAAGTCTCGCTATCATTTCAACTGTTTTAAATGTAGCGGAGTTTTACTGACGCAAAATAGAGCCGAATGTAGCGGGAGGCGCGGAGGAGTCCGCGTGCAGCTCCGCTGACATTCGGGAGTAACGGTAACCTTTGTTCGGACTCACTTGAACCTGGAGCCGCAGCTTTCTGTGGAGACGTTCGGCCTGAAGCGAGCGGCTGTTCCGGGGAGGGGGAGGGGGCGTCCCGTCGTGATTTATCGCGCCGTTTCGGTCCGGTTCATTTAGGGAACGTTCCGCGGCGCTCAGCGGGAGTCGTTTCCGCTCAAAGCGGCGTCGCACCGCCGGGTTTGGAAGGCAAAGAGGCGGTCGGTTAGCATGCAGTCAGGCCCCGCGGGGAGTCTGCCGGCCGCCGCGCGCTTCCCGCCGCCTCCAACCCGCCTCGCGGCACAGACGCAGCCGCTCCGGCCGCGCGCCACAGAGCCGCGCGCCCTACCTTCCGATGCAGTCTGCTGAAGCCCGTTAGGATCCGCGGCGGAGACGCTCCATTGTCCTCCTGCTGCCGAGTCCTCCGTAGCGCCTGCCTCCTCTCTGCTCCTCCTCCTCCTTTCTCATCATCTGCTCTCCTCCATCCCTTTCTCTCCTCACCTCCACTCTCACCCTCCCTCTTCCTCTAGTTTTATCTTTCCGGTTTGTCCATCAGTTTTATCAAATAAATAATCAAAAACTCTTTTTTAAAACCCATTTTTAACTTCCAAAACAGTTCATCCTGACCTCCCCGCTTTAAGCGCTCCGTTTTCGGATGACTTTTGCTGCTTTGGAGCCGCTTTCAGCGATGTTAAAGCGCCCCCTGGTGGCGGTGACTGGAAGTGCAGAGCAGATGTGGATTCAGGTGCAAACATCTGCTCAAACTTTCTGCAGAAAGCAGCTTTCTGCTTCAGTCTGACAAGGTTCCCAACCATCAGATCACGTTTCTGCAGGACTCGGTTCTTTGGATGGCAGATCAAACTAATGTATGCTAAAATTGTATTTTTAGCTAACATTCCTCTTCTGGGATGTAAAATACATTGGAATAAAAATCTGCTTTAACCCGAGAAAACAAAATGAAAACACTACATTGAGAAAAGTGCTTTTATATGGGGGTGGGGGGTGAGGACAGTTCCCACCTCCACAGGAAATGAAAAGCTTTCTTCAGCGAAGCATGGTGGTGGGAGTGTTATACCATGGGAACAATTTGCTACTTGATTTAAGGATTGATGTGCATGAAATCAAACATGAAAATCATTAAAGTACTTCTATTTATTTTGGGAAACAGATAATCATTAAAAACAATGCATCTCCACTACAGGGATCTCCATCACCAATTCAATAGACTACCATTAGGACTCTACTGACCTGATAATGATTGGTTGACGTTATTTCAGATAAATCTTCTAGCATTTTCTTGGGTGTTCGATTCCTTTTCTGCTTTAATAAACTATTCTAAAACCCTGCTTCGGTTATCAAGTCTGAACTTGGCTCATTTTGACTCCAGTAATTTCAAAACCTATTTGTTTTAATTTATCAATAATCCAGATTAAAAAAAAAAAACAAAAAAAAACTCCCAACCAAAAGACTTTAGGGATACATTCAGGATTCATTCAAACTGTTAAAATATTTTTACACTGCTGCTTAAAGTAGAAATGATGTTCAAAAATCCTGGACTGAAACATTTTTTAAAGAGTATATTTTACAGAAACAAATAAGTAAACCAAGAATTTTTCCTCCCTGATGACCTGTAATGAATGAAAGTGACCAGAAGAGGGCAGCATGACTTCACTTTCCTGTTTCAGATGCTTCCTTCGGTTTAAAGCAGGACAGTTTCAGAGCAAACAGATAAACTATAAAGAGGGAAATACAGAGGAAGATGATTCTGTTCAGGTAGAAGATTTCTACCAGCTGTGGTCACAGAAGCTGAACTTTGAGGGTTGGTCAAAGCTGCTCCGTGCCTTCAGGACTGTTCTGACTGGAGTCCATTCCTGCTGGGAACATGGAGACATCTCAGCAGGAGGACCCAGAAGTTCATCAAGGCCATAAATTTGATTTAGTTTAGAGTCAGATTATCAGTAAATCCCCTGAGTTTTGTGAAGGTTTTGCTTGCAGATGTGATTTAGTTTATGTTCAGTTGGCGTCTAAAATCAGAGGAGCCTCAGATGCACCGGTCTTTATTCCACGTTCACAGCAAACATCAGTACAGGTTCTAGAGGCAAACAGGAGGCACAAACGTGAGCAGGCAGGTCTCCAGAAAACATAGCTCCTCGCTGCGGGAAGAGCATCACTCCTCTAAAAATCAGAAACTGTTAAATGTAGTTTAGTTGGGCATTTTCAAACCATGATCTCCAGACCCCCCCACACACACCCCCACCCTCACATTTCAACACCAGCAGTTAGGAGATGGTTAGGATTTGTTTTGGGCAGGATATTCTCACAGGTGTGTTGTACTCCACACACACACACACATTGCTAGTTCACTTTGCCCCCCCCATGCTTCTTCCATGTGCCCCTCCCCTCTCCAGCTTCCCCCGTCCTGTCCTGAGCTCAGCTGCTGATGATGTGTCCCCCCCAGGTCTCGTGTTTGATTCCCGGTTTGAGGTGGGTGATGGTGACCTCAACCGCCTGCACCTTCTCGTGTTTGGGGGGGATGGCGCAGATCTTGTAGCTCACTTCATCTCCTTCCACCGGCACGTACTCCCCTTCAATGCTGGGGGGGGGGGAGAGAGGAGGAGGAACAGGAGGTAAGAAACAGGTCAAAGCCCACAGTGGGTATCGAGTGGAGATCTGACAGTTTCCACAAATGGAGCTAATGCTAGCTAAAACACGAATCTGAGCTAAAGTTCCTCTTCAGCATGAAACACGTTTGAATAAAAGTATGATTTTAATGAGAGAAAACCAACAAAATAAAAACATTACTCTGAGAAAAGTACTTTTATTTTGAAAAAAAGGTCAGCTGTATGTTCAGACCTCAACAAGAACTGAAAAGCTCTTTCTTTAGTGAAGCACAGTGGTGGGAGTGTGATGCTGCGGGAATAAACTATTTGACTTCAAGATTGAGAATCGCAAGATCAAAAAGAAAAAATATTTTTTATATATTTTTGTCTTGAAGTCGTTGCCTGTTCTTCCATCTGTTCCTGCACTTATCTCATCCATTTGCAAAGAAATGTCCCACATACAACTTTTCTCGTGTTGCACTCCGCTGGACTGCTTTTAGTGCTCAAGTGACTGAAATGTAACAGAGAATGGACTCTGTGCACGGAGATGTATGGCGTATTTCCGGTTTCAAATAAGACTGCTTGTTTGCTTCCGGCTGTGGCTTTCTATATGCATCGACTTGGCAAATCTCCGTGTACTTTCCCTGGTATTCTTCAATTTCCTTTATTTCTTACATTGTGTGTTAATTCATGATCATATGACTTCTTGGGATGAAATGTAGCTGCAGAACACTAAAAACTTTTTCAACAGAACCTTTCATGTGTAAACGAACTTTGAAGTGACTTTCGAATTACTGATCGTACTCTCAGCTGATGACGAGGAGCCTTCGTCGTCTTCATGGAGCGATAGCGGCGTGCGCTAACGGTAACCTCACCTGTGTGGAGACGTTTTAGGAAAGGGAAACACGTCTCAGACTGATTCTACCTGACACTGAACATTACATTTAAATAAATGGAGAAACCCTCCAATGTGGAGTAACTGAAACACAACTAACAGGTCATAAAGATAAAGACAGCGATAATCAGATGTGTCTTTCATGCAAGCTAGCATTAGCCCCAATGAAAAGTGACCACATTATTCACATGTAATTTTCTAAATACTGCAGTCAGTCCTGAAGTTTTTTTCTTAGCTGCACGGATCCGGAGGAAAAGTTAAGGTTAGGATAACGATTCCGGTTTGGGTTAATGCTTCAAATGGTTCCCGATCGCGGCCACAGCTGCAGACAGCCAACAGGACTTCATTGAATACTGCGACCAGTAACAACATTTAGCTTTAGATGGACATAAAATACATGAAACAATGCAGGAATCTGCATCTTCCCTGCATCTATTACATGTCAACATGAATGTCCATCAGTTTTGAGCTGGTCGCACGAAAATACGTGCAGATAACATCAGCCTTAACAAGTTTATTTATTAATTTACCTTTATTTAACCAGGTAAGTCCTGTTGAGATTAAAAGTCTCTTTTTCAAAGGAGCCCTGGGAAGTTACCTTCCAAGTTTGCTATGTAGGGCGACAAGTACAATTATTTTTGCATTTTTATTTTGGAGTATTTTGCGAAAAAGACAAACAATGCGCCCAACACCGTTTATAGCAACTCTTGGTAGCTCCAAAAAACATATTTTAAATTACAATACTCCATTATTTCCACATAAACAGTAACCCACTGCCCCGACCGGAAATGACTGAGCGCTTTAGGAAATTTCCGCTTCTGGTTAGAGATTTTTATGGGCACCATCTTGGATGTGATCAGTCCCCTCGAATGTTCTGCATTATTATTATGGTCCGTGGGAACAACTGTCATAATGAATCCACATTTGGAGTACAGACTCCTGTTTTATCTGTTAAATGCAGATTTCTTTTATTTTGAAGGTGAAGGCTCTTCTTCTGTTTCCTCATTGACATTTTTTGTGAAAAAAAAAGAACTTTCCAAATCTGTTTGTTTTTTGTTAACTTTCCTAGCTAGGGGGTTTCAAATTCAGTTACTTTAAGAAAATAGTGGATGGATTTAAAACTTCCCACAAACTCAGATTATAAATAAAACAGAAAAAACATCCAGCAGGTCGTGTTCACTTCCTCTGTGGCTCGGTACCAGCTGTCCCACAGGCCCAGAGTGACAGTTTGGAAAACGACTAATAATGATCACATCCAACAGAAAATAACCTGAAAACTCAAAAACAAACCGCTCATGTGGGTTCAGAGAGTCCACAAACAATAATAAATAAGAGGCGTGTGGGTCTGAGACCTTTAGAAAAACACAAATATTTATCATTTCTACTTTTAAGGTCAGTTTTTATAAACTAAAGCAGTAGAAATGATGACGTTTGTCGTTTAGATTCAGGAAAATGATCCCTGGAGCCTCAAGAGGACCATGACTGTGATGACCTGAACTCTCCCTGGAGCAGCGCCTCCTCTGACAGAGAAGACTCGGACACATGAACGTGCAGAACACACTAAGAGCTTTACTGATGTTTCTCTCAGAGATGCTGGTGGGCGTTCAGGTCTGCAGCTCTGACGTCTGTCGGTTACAGAGCCTGTGGGTGCAAACAAAGCCACGGAGCTGAAGGTCATCAGATCTCCTCCTCCACACTCCTCTGTACTCCCACACTGCCCCCGTGTCAAGGATGAAAGCCCTCGGAGGGCTGGCAGACACTCACTCAGAGATGTGGACGAAGATGTCGTTGCCGCCGTCAGACGGCGTGATGAAGCCGTGGCCTTTGGAGCGCGAGAAGCATTTGCACACCCCGGTGAAGACGGGACCCTCCGAGGCTCGGGCCGTCCTGCAGGATGGATGGAGAACACGGGTCAGTCACGAAGAGGAGAACTTTGTTCTCCTGCAGGTGGAGCGCAGAGATCTCAGATGGAGACGGGTTTTTGAGCTTCACTGGATCATCTCAAAGTGAGGCTTGATGAAGAGGATGGAAGAAGATTCTCCTCAAGATTAACCCCTGCAGTCCTTCCCAATTAATGACTGTGTAAGACAACTGGACTGAGTGACACCTCCCCCCTGGTGTTCCAAACAGGAAATGTCTCCAAAAACCTAAAATCCCATAGACTTCTATAGAGAAATAAGCACCTACGCTTCTTCAGAGCGTTTTTAGGTTAGGAATCAGCTGAGTGACAGCTGCTGATCCCAGAACTGTCCCAGCTCCAAGTCAGAAGAGTCTGAACACTCACGAGTCTTCATCTGGTTCTAGCATAAGAAACACATGCAGAACAGGAGCTGAATCCTCTAACAGAACTGTTTCTATTGCTTTAGAGAAGGAGAGGTTGTTAGTCGATTTACAGAACAAAAATCTCTGAACTTCAGGTTCTGTGCTCTTCTCCAAGAGGTTCTCACCATCAGATCTCCTGCAGAACAATTGACAAAGGAGGAACAATCTTCAAACATCATTACAGCCAATTCTCCTATAACAGGACGTAACTCTGATGAAGTGTTTTTAGTTTCAGTCATCAGACCATAAATGAGTAAATGCTTTTGTTTATGGTTAGGGCTTATGGTAAATGTTACACAGCATTTACGTTCTAAAATAAGCAGCATTAGGTGAAATCTGCAAACAGGATTCTGGATGTTTTAATGTCGTAAAAATCCTCACTACACACTTTTCTCAGACAAACATGAACAAACATCTTGTTTAAACTCTCAAAAAGTTCATAGAAAAATAAATCCAGTATTTTAGAATGAAAACAAAGATCTGATTGTAATAACGATTTATGCAGATTTGTCCAAATGAACACATTCTGTACACGATACAATACAAAGAAGATAGACTGATGAGGTCTACATCCAATCAGGACGCAGATCAATATGTGTTGTTTAAAAATACATTAAAAAACGTGCAACATTGTACTAAAAATTAATCTGCGAAACAGTGAGATCACAAGAGCTGAACTGCGTTGTATCGAGGGAACACAAACTGTTTAAAGCTTTTCTACCTTCATTCCCTCCCAAAGAGCTTCACAGTCACATTCACACACTGAGCTGCTATGCAGGATGCTGACCAGACCATCAGGAGTGATGTGAGCTTCAGTCCAAAAACACTTCAGCATGTGACCTTTGGGTCAGAGGTTGACCGCTCTACCACAGCTGGTTTAATTGAAAATGAACATTCCGTATCTAACCCACAGTTTCAATGAGTGTCTTCGGAGTTCCAGCTGGTTTAACCCTCAGAGTTGAAAGATAAACATGTCAAGAACAAAGCTTAGAATGAAGAACGTTAAACTGGATGTGGCTGTGATCCTCTGACCTGCATTTGTAAGTGTGTGTTTGTACTTACGCAGAGTAGGTCCTGTTCCTGCGGGTGGGCAGGGGGCTGGGGATGAGGTAGCCTCTCATGGGGGAGGAGGAGCGTTCCCTCTGCCTGTTGGCCGGAGGCCTGAGGGACTCTAGAGCCAGGACACACAGAACAATCCTCCTGACAAACTTCAACAGAGGACACTGTGTCCTGCACATGCTCTGAACTTGAACATCCTCACTAAAGCAGACCTTCAGGAACCCCTAGAGGGTTTTTGCTGCTCGTTTCTACAGAATTTGTGGCTGTGAGGTTTTAGGGGGACAGGATGAAAGGTTATTGGTCAAATCTGGATCAGCTTAAAGTTAATAATAAACCGGCATTGGAAATTTGAAAATAAAAATAAAAATTTGAGAGCAGCTTTAAACTTGAAAGATTGAAAAAATAAAATTGAAAACGTGAACAAAATACTGAAAATTTGAACAAAAAATGTAAATTTGAAACTTGAATAAAAACACTAAAAATGTTACCAATAAAAAAATAAATGTTTTTTGTATTTTAAACTTTTCCTTTTTTAATTTTTTGCTTTCAGTTCTCTGTTTTCTGTTTCAATTCAGAGTTTTTGCTTCTGAGCTGATCCAAATTTTACATGGGAGTGAGACTTGGTTATTTTCATTCACTCATCTTCTTGTCCGCTTTTTCCCCCTCGCGGGCGTGTCGGAGCCTAACCCGGCTACTGATGGGCGAAGGCGGGGTACACCCTGGACAGGTCGCCAGTCTGTCTCAGGGCCTCAATCACACACCCATTCACTCCCACATCCACACCTAGGGGTAATTTAGAGTCACCAATTAACCTATGAGGCATGTTTTTGGACGGTGGGAGGAAGCTGGAGTCCCCGGTGAAAACCCACGCATGCACGGGGAGAACATGCAAACTCCACACAGAAAGGTCCCAGCCGGGATTCGAACCGGGGCCTTCTCGCTGTGAGGCAAGAGCGCTAACCACTGCGCCACTGTGCAGCCCTTACACCGTGCAGCCCTTCAGTTATTTTTTTCAAATATTCAATTTTATTTTTTCAAATTTTCAATATATATTTTCCAGTTTAAAACTGTTTTCAATATTTTTTCATATTTACAATGCCTGTTTTTTAAATTTTCCTTCTTGTCTTACGTTCACTTTAAGACAATCCTGATTTGACCCCATAGTGGAGCTCAGGATGTTACACTGAAGCTAAAAGATTCTGACGGTCGGAGTCTGACGTGAACTTCACTGTTTGATGGATTATTGACCTCAAAGTCTTCCTGTAAAGTCATAAAATCTAGTAACACTCACTCAGCACACAGAGTCAAGAAGGTAAATATTCTTGATTTTACCAGGAGACGTGGGGGTTCTGGGGGAGGGCATTGGCGGGGTGGTGGGGCGTGGCTCCTGGATGGGCGTGGCCTCAGACGACATTCTCACTTGAATAGCAGCCGGGCTCAAAGCAGAAAACACCTGTGGAGAGGAGCACAGAAGAGTCGCACTTAAAAACTGCTCCCTTTCACCCCATCTGTGTCACAACAGCCGTTACCGTGGCAACAGAGTGATGGGAACTGTCCGGCGTGACCCGCCAGAGACGAATGACAGAGGCTTGATTCAGAGCTGGGATCATTAGCAGCTTCTCAGTGTAGCGGCAGAGAGGAGGAGAGGATTTCTCCCATCACTCCTTCTGCATGGAGTCACAGCGACAGAAACAGGTCTGATCGGAGGACCTGGATGAAGGAGGCGCTGGGATCAGTTCTGCGGTTTCATCCTGGGCTTTCTCAGCAGAACCGGGGCTTCCAAGTTTTTCCACAACAGCATATTTACCGCATGTGCTTCAAAGGACAAACATTCATGACAGAGAGGCTCAAAAACAGAACATGACCGCAGTGGAAGTAAGTGAAAGGAGCGCAAAAACAGTCATTCAGTGCGTTTGCCGACTGCTCTGGTCATCAGATGAGCAGAGAGTGGACCAAATGTCTGAGCAGGAGGCACAGACACGTTTCAGCCCAGTTTCACTTTGCAGTCATCATTACAAGAGCTGGGAACAAATAAAATCCATCTACACTTCATCGATACAAAAATGGATTGAATCAAATCATGAATTAGTATTTTTTAAGACATTAATTAAAGTTTTTAAAGACAAAAACTACTTTTGTGTAAAATATTATTACTAAACATGGTTTGTTCTTTGCTTAATTTAGATCCTTAATTATATGAAATTATTTGATCATAAACAGACAACATGTATTTATTAATAAAAATATTACAAGCAGGTATATTATTTGATCAAATAACACAAAAAGTTGTGTGAGATCAATAAAAAATAAAAAATATTGGTGCGGGAGAAAAAAGTATTTATCAGATAAAGATTCTGCAGGTAAACTGCTCCACCTAAAAAGCAGGAAGTTGTCTGATGTTCATCACATACATCAGCATAAAAAATCCAGGAAAAAACATTTTTAGAATTTACAAGAATTTATTTGGATCCTTTTATTTGTGACAGACTTTTTTAGATTTCCATTACAACATATTTTCAGAACACAGTCATTACAAATCTCTTTTCTGGAGTCCTTAGGGAAAAAAACACAACTGATTTTTTTTGTGTGTGTGTAAAATGTATTCAAACCAATTGTATCTCATATTTTTGAAGTGTTAACTTCCTTATTGGATCAAGCCTTTAAATTGCTCCAAAAATGTTGTTCAATCAGTTTTAACCGGATAGTCTCTACCTTCAGAGTGTTTTACATTTACATTACACTTTCACAAGACATGTCCAAAGTCCGGTCAAATGTGGCCTAAAGGCTCCTTTTATAGAATATTACGCGGCTCCCAAAAATTTTCTAAAAACTCTTGATTGTGGTCGGTTAAAATATGTGAAAAGCTGTTGTAAACCTGTTGTGCGACTCTGTGACACTTTCCCGCTCATTTCTATAATAATGTCTACAGATTACAGAAAACGGTCTTCAGTGAGGGCCGTCACTTCCAGGACAAGTGGAGAGTGGCATATTATTACAGTGAAATATGAAACAACAGTCTGCCTATTGTCCCAAGAGATTGCGGCTGTTTTAATGGAGTTCACTGTCAAAGGCAAATGAGACACGCCATCTAACACAAGCTAACTGGGAATGAATGGTTAGAAAACTTGACAACTAGACTGTCATTTGGGTACAAATTAAGACCGGGAATCGATTAAAAAAAATTTACCTATTTAATTACAAACCTGGAAAAAAAATTAAGCGTAATTACATTTTTGTTTTTAATTTCAGTATTTGCCGACCACTTAGTACTGTGTGTGTTGCTGTGGATAATCACAACACACACACAAAACTGTGTATTTAGAACATGTACTGAAAAATACATTTAGATGTATCTGATTTCTATGTGAACATTTGAAAATTATGTTAAAATGTTCATTAAATAACTCGTTACCCTACTTTGATTTGACTATTTTCTCCAGATAATAACATCTACTATCTCGTTATTATGAGAAAAGAAATGTAATTTTGTCAGGATAATGAAGAAAATACTGTAGCGTCCCTTTCTCCATTTCCCACATTTAGATGTTGAGACATAATCTGTATTAAGTCTATTTATTTTGTGATTTTTGTAGGCTGTAACCAAGGGCATACAGCTTACACCAACAACTCTCAACAATAGCTAAAGAAACGCTCCATAAACAGTTTTTTTTGTGTGTGTATTTTGGATTCATTAGTGGAGCTACCCTCTTAAAACGCCTTAAATCTGTCTCATAAACCACCCCCCCTTTATTTCCCTTATTCAGACAATATTTGAACCCTGTCGGTTCCAACTCTTGACAACCCAGGGCAGAGAAACCTTCATTGAACTGACATTATCAGAACCCAAAGAGCCACTCAGTCTGCAACAATACTCATTTAATTTTTCTACCATCTGTAGCAAAACAAAGCAGTTTGTCAGAGAACTTCTAAATGATTAATTTAATCATGGTCTAACTCAGGCAGAGATGTGGCTGATGTCAGTCATAAACAAAGTTCAAATCAATAATTGTCTTTGAGGAGAAGGTTGGCGTGGCGACATCTGAGGATTTTTTTCTCATGATAACCAGATAATAGGTGTAGTATTCACAAGAAAATGAAAAAAAAAAATAATAATAATGTAGAGTAGACCATTTTCAGCTTCCGTACATTTGTATTTAATGTTATAGTTCAAAGAACGTCAGGCCGCATCACCTCAATAAATTTGGCACTCTGCAGAAACTTTGGAGACCCCTGACTTGCACTAACCTGTAACCACCAGGAGCAAAGTGTCTTTCTCAAGGACACCGACACAAGACAGGAACTAAACCTGCTATCCTCCGATCAGAGGGCAAAAGGTCAGGTTGTTCCTAATCCATCACATACATGAGCAGAAAAGTTAGGGGTGAGTTTTCTGAGACTGTGTGTGTTTTAGTCTCTCTGTGTAGAAAAATGAAAAAGTTGTTATAAAGTAAGAGAAATCTGTTGATTGTTTATGAAAAAATTGTGGGTAAACAGAGATGAAAATGAGTGAATTGTTTGCTCTCATGTTCAGTTCTTAAGCTGAAACTCTTTAAGACATTTTCTGTAAACTGTGTCTATGGTACTAACTTCCATCATCGTAACAAATACATTAATTAATTATTAAAAATTATGATCTCTGATCAGTTCAGTGGTCTTGTGTTAAGACTGTCCGTCCTGAAACTGGAAGGTCAAGAGTTCAAACCAAATAGTTCTTGAGTGCGGCTGTGTCTGCAGCTCACCACTCCCCTAGTGGATGGGTCAAATGTGGAAAACAAATTTCATGCACCTCTGTGCATGACAACTTATGGGAGTTTAACTTTTTAATTACCAAAAATGTCATCTGTAAAAATAAACAAATCACGTTTTAAATAATCCTGATTTTTTTCTAATACAATAATTTGCACCTATTTTTGTCACTTGATGAGCATATATTATGAAGACTTAAAATAATCTTATGTCTATTGACATAATCATTATATACTTCAGCTTTGTCTTGTGATTTATTGATACTTGGGGATGTCTTTTGACAATTGTGGTATTTAATAGCTTCATTGTGTCATGAACTTTAGACAAAAGAGCAAATATGTTTCTGTTTAATAGTAATTACTGAACTATTTTCTAGTGTATTTGTACTAGGGGTGTGCCAAAATATCGATATTGCGATATATCGCGATATTTAGTCCTGCGATCGATTCTCGATGGGTTCTCACCAAGT
>NC_050519.1:24942328-24951225 GCF_002922805.2 Oryzias melastigma
TGGCCTGTGGCCTAATTATGAAGCTAACCCAAACCCATGTCCACAGGTGATTCCAGAACATCTGTCCTGAAAAACTGTGTTGTCTTGATAACCTAATATGTATATGATAACAGGACTGAGTGACCCCGCCCCCTGGCATTACAAACAGGAAGTATAGAGAAATAAAACAGCCGTCACTCAGTCCTATCTGTCAGAATAACCATTCTTGCTCTGATACCTTTTTTAACATCTTCTAGATAATTAACTATATTTTTCAGCAGTCCAAGTTACTTAAATTAGAAACTGACCAATCAGATGCCTCAATAAAAGTATGAGGTACATGCTGGCCCCCATGTCCAACTTTTTCAATGTTGGACAGATTTCATGTAGCCAACTTTTAAACGGTCAACTAGTTTATCATTTCTAAGACTGATTTTATGAAGGTTAAAAACTCATTTTAGATGCTAAATGAAGGGATATTTTTGCTCATCCGGGTCATATTCTATTAAAAAGAAAGCTCTTCATTAATGTATTTAGATGCAATCAAAAAATTAATTTTTTTTGGACAAGTAAAAGAATAAAAACATCACACGTAAGCATCCACCCGGCATAGTTCATTTCTAAATACACTAAAATGACAGCATGCTAGTAACCGGGTGCTTGTGATGAGGTTGTGAAATAGCAGAAATAAATGAACTATGGATGCGAGCAGCTCCAGGCAGGATAATAAAGACCTACACGCACCAACACAAAGCTAAACTTTGTCTGCTTTAGGTGTTTTCTGCAGCCTGCACTCAAACATAAAGCATCACGCTCAAACCCGAGCTTTGTATGAGCTCTGAAGTCAGTGTGGGTGGGAGAGTGTGCAGTTTGTGTGAGGAGAGCAAAATGGGATGTGCGACAACAAAAGATGATCTTGATACTACAATTTGATGACTCACCCCCGTCCAATGTGCGTCAAAGCAGCTTTTTTCCAGCTTCCAGAGCTGAAGGCACAAATGATTTGAATCCGTCACCTCCTGCTCTGCACAGGTTTACTTCAGTGTCAGGGCCCTTTGCACGTATGCGGTGGTAGTATGGAAGACAAACCAACAAACATCCAGTTGCTTTAATTTTTTATACATTAGGGAATGACTTTGACCTCATCTTCTGTTAACCTTTTATCATAAAAAAGAAGGGTAAAACTATTTAATTTTGGTACAAACATCTATTGAAGTTCTATTTACTTCTAGGGGTTTTATTTTATAGGAATTTCATAATTAATATCAATACCACCATGTTTGAGTGGGTCTAGGTCATCATTTATTACTATACCAGACACATTTATACATTCCCCTTCCATTAGTGATCTCCATTAGAAAACAGCAGACTCTGCCTTGCACTTACTGAAAAGGCGGATGTCTGGCAGAGCTGCAGCATCATATGATTTTCATAAATATGATTAAAGAAAAATATGCAGCTCTATCTTTAGGTGCCACTAAACACCCCTAGCCTACAGATAGAGATTTAAATCTATTTAGTAATCAATTAAGTGTCATCAGTAGGAGAGAGCTGAAAAATGAAACAACTAAAGGGAAATCAACCCTTCAGTGAAGCCTAACATGATTATTCTGTATCATCAACATATGAATCTCTTATTCTTCATGTTGGTTTTATAAGTTCAACAACATTAAAATAAATACATAAGTCCACAAATAGTTTTTATGCACCCTACATTTTTAAATTATCTTTTAGTCACATTCCAAATTACTTAACAAAATCATTAGCAATTCTGTCATAAATGGACCACATCACACTGTTTTCTGTGACTCCACTGAGAGCCATGCATTAGTTTTGTTTTAGGTTCTTTTCTATGGGGACCATGCTCCTTTCTCCTCTAAACATTTACATTTCTTTTGATTTTGTTTTTTCAATTTTCACATGGATACATTACAGCTAGGTTGGCATTAAATGGCCTACAGTACATCATGCAAAATTAACTGTTTTGAGCTTTGAAGTATATTATAATGTTAAATCCTCACAACCCACCAGCTAAAAGCTGTCAATGTAGGCTATTTAAACAAGAAGTGCTATCAAAACTTGAACTTCATGGATTTGCTTAATACTATACTTCCATAAGATACAGGACAAGAACTGATGATGAAGCTCATTAAACGGTTGGATGTCCTGAATGAGATTGATGACAACAGTTTTGAAACTCTATGACTACTGGAACTTTAAGTCTTGTTTTCTAGAATGTTAACATGCTTGGACTGAAATGCTGTCATGATGATTTAGTAGATATTTGTCACAAAGTTCAAATTTTATTTATATTGTCTTTCATTTGAGACTTCAATGTCCGGTAATTGACGCAGGCGGGAGCTGCAGCATCCTCTCCAATCGAAGTGTCAGCCATCTTTTTAACAACTTCTAAAGAGATTCTCTGCTTTCTCCAAAGACTTTAATGGTTGTTTGCCCCAGTATCCCCCATTTTCGCTAAATCCATATCACCATTTAATGCAGAAGCAATATTTCCTATATCTGTTTATTACATAAAAATGCATAATAGGTGACATAATTTTGGAAATGTGTACTCCTTACTTCCGAGCACTGTGACATTAAAAAGCAGGAACAAAAGACAGGAATGTGGGACACACAACCTTCCCCCACTGAATCTGTTCAATCACACAAAAGCAAAGAATGTGAAGCAAACGAAGCTGGAGGCTGTCAGCCAGTTGAGAGCAAACCACAATTATAATCATTATTGACATGCAAAGTAAATACATGTAAAACTGTAACACTTGTGGAATCTACCACGTTAATTTACTTTAATAAAACATTCAATTTGAATGTTTTTAAAAACTTTTAACTCACTACAATAGTAAAAACGCAAAAAGGAAAAAAAAATTAAAAGAACAAAAATGAATGCAGAATGTAAGACTTGCAAAGAATATACAAGTCTGAACAGCTGTTGGAGTTACTTTTAAATCACAATATCAAAGTCAAGGCCCGGGGGCCAGATCCGGCCCACCTGGTAACTATATACGGCCTGCCAGATCATTTTATATTATTGTTATTAACGACATGATGTTATCTTATGTTGGTAACATATTGAAGCAACACTACGATTATAGAGGCTGAGAGATCCGTTATAAATATCTATGACTTCCTGTTTGGAACACACATTTTGCATCACACGGGTGTCCTCATCCTCTCACTCATGGTGCAGAAAGAAATAAACATAACCGGATAACATATGTATGTGCAAAACTGAGTTTTTTGGCAAGATGCTCATGTTCATTTTTGGATAATTTTAACAAAATATATTTTAAGGAGATCAAGCTCTTCTAAACGTGTTGAAAATTATTTCAGATTTAAGTTGATTTATTCTGGAACAAAATTCCTTCCTGTTTGTATTCATAGTTATGTTAGAAAGTTACGTTTTTAAAGTTTTAAAGGTTTAGTTTTAGAGTGTTCAATAAATGTTTCTCCTGTTCGGCCTGCGACCTAAGGAGTGTTTTGGATTTTGGCCTCTGTGCGATTGAGTTTGACACCTCTGTTTTAAATGACATTTGGAATGTTTGGGTGAAGTAAGTTTCAGGGGGCACTCGGGTGGCCGAGTGCTCTGCCCCCCATAGTAGTGAGTCATATAGATGGAACAGATACATAAACGAATGAGGAGAATCACAGAGTGCAAGCTGGTACAGTGACGTCAAGGAGTTCAGTGTGGTAGTAGGAGGCAACTTTGTGAATGGCCTTGTGGGTAAAAAAGTAATTTATTGTCCTAAATGTGGTGATTGGGAAACAGACAGTGACTGTATACGAGAAATGGACAGAGTAATTCACATCAATCAAACCTTTACTGAAGGAGCAAGGCCTCTACCCACTGATTACGTCAACACACCACTACTCAAATCCAGTTCCCTATTTGTTGACTCAACACAAGTTTTCACAGAGTTCAAGTTTTAAAACTGTAAAATTGTCAACATGATGGCCACTAAAGTAATGCTTCAAGACCCCTCAACTTGTCTTACATCGACTCAACACAGAAACTGGACGCCCAGCACTCTAATCATGTTTAGTGTGAACTTCAAATTAATGTTCGCCAGTTTTCATTTGTCAGCATGGTTTTTGTTTGTTTGGAGAGTAAAAGTTAGAGGGTTACTTGCCCGATGGCAAGTAAATGTTGGTGCCAAATTGGTCCAACTTAGGCTCTACTTTTGGTGAATTTCTTTTTTTATGTTCCTCTACTGACTTGTGGACAAACCTGCTGGACTAACCGCAGCAAGAGAAAGTTTAATGAAAAGTTTTGATTTGGAAACAGCACTGTTGTTACACACTGATGCTATGCTAATGAGCCATTTTATGTATTGCCAGGATGCGACCATGGACTGGTTTATTGCCAGACAATTATTCCGCAAACTTCTAAGTCCACCTTCGACGAAAATCCTGTTTTTGAGTTTTTAACATGTCTGTGTGGCATTTTTCTTATGAAAGAGGACAAAAGTAATAAGAAATCATTTCGTTTTGCATTTCCGAGTATTTCTCCCTTAAAATTGCTGTTAGTCAAACTGTCACAGACAGACTTTGTTTGAATTAATGACCCTTTTTTACATCACACCGTTCATTAAAAAAAAGCTGCATTTTTTTTAAATATAATAACAGACATGACTCAACTGTGTGCAGCTTTAGTTGGTGTTGTGTTGAGCTCAATGATTCACGAATCGAACCACGATTCTTACTTTTTAATATAATGTTTATTGGATGGATGAAAATGTAAAATATTTGTATTAAATCACGAACATTTATACCTTTATTTAGAACAGGAGATCAGAATCAACAAAACTGATAAAAACACAAAGATTTAAATAGAAGTTTTTTTTTGTCAACCTTTTGGTTCAATTCAGCAGTAACAAACAAAAAGCATTAAAAAAAAATCATTGCTGTTTTTGATCGTTCATCTACAAAACCGTAAAATGTTCTCCACAGTTTTTCCATCCTCAAAGTTCTTCAACATTTTACAAGCATTACATTTTGGTGCAGAGCCAGTATGAAAAAAGTCACAATCAGCTGATTCACGTTGATTACATCCACACCTCTGCTGTGCAGAGCAGCATACCAGTGCGAGGCTGCGTTTCTCCACTTCAAAATCCGCTGGAGTTTCGTTATTCAGTCAACTGTTGAAGACTTACCATAACCAAAAGCATGCTAACAGTGGAGCTAAAGCTCTGGTGTTGAAGCCAATTCATTTTATTCCCAAAGTTATGTCTGTGAGCAGAACTTCAGTCTCAGTTTTTGGAAAAAAAAAGGTCTTGGTAGCTTTACTTTGAAAACGGGAAGCATCATCGACATTAATATTTATTTACTTTCGGCGACAGTAGCTTTCGGTTTTGTTTTTGTTCATAAACTTAAAATTCAACATTATTCTGCATTTCAGAGCAAAAATACATCGCCCCAAGATAATATTTTACTACACTCTACTATATTTATACAGATCGCAAATCAGCGATCTTAGGCGTTGCGAATATTCACACTCAAATTTTCAGGAGCAGATTACGAGTATCCAATCTCCCGGATACTCCTTACAGCCCTAATTACAAATCTTTATAGTGCACAGGTTTCTTCAAGAAAAAAAACTACTACATATGAACATTTTACTAAGATTTTTTTTATAAATCCAGAGTGTTCCGATGATGAAAACCTGGTTAAAAAAATGAAAATACTTTTTTTTCCAGATGAAAAATTGTTCAAATGCTACTGTGTAGTGAGCAGTGAAGGAATTCAGACACAACCTCAATGTTTTCTCAGCATGTTTTCATTCAAGTTTACCAGTTAGATTAGATTTAAAAAAGGTTAATGACATTTATGAAATACTTCAATGCAAATTACATTTCCTTTAAAAAGATTTGAAGAAAATAATTTTCACAATTTTCATCAGGTTTCGACTGCAGGTGATTGACAGCACTTCTCATATGGTGGTGGACTTTCTTTGTGAAAGGAAATTAAACACTTAATTGACTGTGTGAAAACACCAAAAATAGAGACCAAATACTTTGTTTAGAAATCAATAAAAGAGTTATTTAAAAAAACTGCATGTGTTGCATTCAACATAATATAAAAAAATAAATAAAAAACTTGAGGTTTTTCTGAGTAATATAATGTAATTAATAATCTGACCAGTAAAAAATGTGCTTGTTTGGTAGATTTTGTTCTGATGCAGGACGTCAGTCTCTTCATAAAGTATTTTGGGGGATCGCCATACCTGATGACTGCAAGGGCATTGCACCTATTGGCTCATGCAAATGTGAACTTTCCATTGATTCTACCACAATAGGATCAATTTACATGTGCTGCACAGAACACCATATATGACCCTATAACTGCTGTGAACACCAAACAAATACAGCAATCCCTGTCCAGCCAAATGCAAACACTGAAACCTGATCAGTCTCTTAAGTAACTCTGACTCAGAAACTCCTCTAAAACATCAGATATGTTAGAAAGTCAGACTCAACTTTCTACAAGATAACATCAATTTAAAAAAGAAGACAACCTGGTTGAAAAAAGCTGCAGGACAGTCAAAACAAAAAAAACTCCATCTTTGGGTATGTAAGAGAACAATAGAAGGTTACACAAAACTCAGACACTAGAAGATCCAATGAGACATTGTCCTGTATTGTCTTATGTACTAAAGCTACAATTAAACAATGTTGCTTACTTTCAATAAAGCGTAACTAAGCTCACATACACACATGCTTTTTGTAACTTTTGAAACCCATTTTGTAAAGTTTGAACAAAATCAGGAAATGATTACCATCAAAGTGAAAAGTTTCAGTCCTAATTTGTCACAACTTTAATAGAGAGCCTTTAAATTAGGTTCAGTTATTACAGTTTAAAAAAATTAGTTTGTAAGATGGGTTTTTAAAGTGCATATCCTGAAGCTTGACTGTCATTTATGAAATGATCCAGTAGGTTTCCCTCAGATTATTTTACTGTTGGAGGACTTTGTACCTCAGAAGCAGTAAATCCAGACACAAATTACTATAATTCCTCTTTTTCTCCAATTAAGGATGAAAAAACAAGCATTTCTTTTCTACTTTCATCAGGTGTCATCTTTTCCAGTCTTTTATTAAATACTCATTTTTAGGTCTAAAATCGTTTGTTTCAGGGAGATTAACTTTGAAGACGTAACACCGCCATGAAGGAATCCTTGCTTTTTTTGTCAATAAGATCATTTTCTGTGATCTCCCGGGAGTGGTTCCTGCTCTACAGGTGGAGTAGCTGTCAACCAGCCAGCTGGGGACCTGACACCAAAACCTGTTCTGATTCAAATGGAAACAAATCCTGCTTTTGACTTGAGCTGAACCAGGTCAGGGACGAGGAACTGAGAACAACATCCACACAGGAAGACTGGCCACTATCACAGAGACAGTGGTGACCACAAGGTGAGGGGCCAGGGGGCTCACTCCTGAAAAACTGCTACCACCCCAGGACCCCTTTGGTCTGAATCCAGTGTTTTGAATATCATGACCAATTTAGACAATCTGTGCCAATATTTTTAACATTAAAACATTTCTCCAAAATTAAAGAGAAAAATTCTTGAATAATGATACCTCAGAACTCTACCTGTGGAGGAAGCTGCTGCAAAAATGCATTTATTTTGTCCAAAGTCATAAAGAAACCTGTTCTGCTATGAACTGGGTTTACACCTTCAGAATGTGGAGCCAACCTGGTAGAGCAGCGAGATATGGGCGTTTAAAATAGGAATGCAATGATTCACTCAAACCTCAATTTTTCTGTCACAGATTTGCTTTGGTTTGTTTTATCATTTGTGTTTTAAAAAAAAAAACTAAAAATTTTAGGGGGCAAGCAACAATGAAGAAAAAAAGCCTTCAGTTGGTTCACACTAAGCCTGATGTAGTGTAATAAAACAGATAATAAATTCTTTTTAAACTACGTTCACACACCAAGCATGTGACACACATCAAGAATGTGCTAAACACAGGTTCTTGAACACGTGTTTAACCCACAGTAGTTCACACTGGACAAACAGGGAGGAGCTTCTTCTATTGTTCTCTAGAGCATGCTCACCGTGCTTAAGAGAAGCAAATGTTGCAAATCTTTCTGCAGGCTTTTCCTTTCACAGCTCTATTCCAATATATGACAAACTTGGTGACAGAATTTCAGCCGGGCACAAACATTGATTATTGATTTCTATCTCATGATCGGTTTTCAGACAGCTGGAACTTTTGATGATAAATCATAAAGAACGCCAACCATTCACCACTACCAAATCCAATGCCCGTACTGGTCAAAGTTTGACCTGATTTAACTTTCAATGTGCGTTTAATGGCCGCACATTTTGAATTTAGAACATGAAAATGAATGTAAAACGGAGAGTTTAGAAGCCCAAAACGTGCATTTTCTTTGGAAGTGAACACGTATTGCTAATAGCACTGTAGAGGATGCACAATTCATTAAAGGTTTAATAAACTATCATCTTAATTGTCTATATTTTAATTAGTTTAAAGCTAATGATGGTTAAGATGTGTGCTTAACATCCACTTTGTGCATGACCTGATTAATCGATTAATTGGTGAAAATAATAGCTGGTTAGTCGACTATCAAAATAATTGTTTGTGGCAGCACCAGTTTGGTGTGACACCAACAACATAGCTTTTACCATTACTTGAAATGTTTGTTTTTCTGCAATGTTTCAATTTTTTTATTTATGTTAACGGTGAATTTCTGGCTAAAAAAGTAGCAAACATATAGACAGAGCTATGGTGGCCCTAAAGTTCAAATCACACCAACAAATCCCTCCCCATTAAACACATTAAAGATCACAACGACAATTAAAAAACAAAAACAACAATGGGGAATAAACAACAATAAGTATGATTCGGATATTCTGCAACCAAATGCCAAATGTATTCAGC
>NC_050519.1:24953542-24975886 GCF_002922805.2 Oryzias melastigma
TTTTATAGGGATTTAAGAAAAAGCATAATTGTTTCTGAAATAAAAAAGGTTTCTCTTTTTGAAAAGGAAATTTTTGGATTAAGAATAACCTTTTTTTTAATAAAGGAATTTTCATTTTTGATATAAGCAAATAGGTGTTAAGGTAAATGTTGAGATTGTGTTTTTTGTTGAAAGCCGTCTATTTAAATAATCCCAGAAAATTTGAACCAAATACTCAAATCTAGCAAACTAATTTTTAGAGGTAAAATGGAGCTCTTTCATTTTTGGAGGTATAGGAAACAGACAATCAAACAAACAAAAAAAGATCTAATATTAAATACATCTTCTTTGTTTTAATTTGGGGGCAAAATTTCCCTCTAACAGGAAGTGGAAATAATTTTAGTAGTCAAAGAGGCTTTTAGCATGTTATTATTGCATTTAATATATCTTTAAACCAAACATAATCAACAAAAAGTTTTGGAAGTTGAGGTAAAAACCATGAAGTATTACTCTGATGAATTTGATTAACTTTTTCTTTTGAAATTTCTTTAATAACTCTTGGATATGCTATGGATGTGAAGCCCAAATTGTACTTTTTTTTAAAATCTGTATAATAGAGAAAATTTTGATAATGTAGGCTGACAGCTTGGGAGGATTTATGAAAGAAATGTGAATAAAATATGAGTAACTATTTATGTCTTTGTAAATTAGATGGAACATTTGCTTAAATTAAACAAAATAAGAACAACAATAATCAAAATCATTTTCAAAAATAACCACTTTGTCTTTTAACCAACAGATGGGTGTTACTTTGTTCCAATCATGCAATTAGATATAAAAACTGTGAATTGACATTTGAAATTATTTTAAATAACTATTTTTCATCAACGACCCATCCTTATGCAAGCAGTGTTTTTAAAATGTTCTTGTAGCATTTTTCTCATGATGGAGGACATGAAGACAAAAAAGTTTAAAATTAATTTTCTGGGTTTTTTCTTATTCAAATTGCCGTGAATCAGGAGCAGATGAAAAAGTTTTTATTTGTGATGTAGAAAATACGCTGGGCAAGCCAAAAGATCCATGCTCCATTCTGATCATCCACTGTCAGACAGACAGATCCATGAATGTTTTTGTTTTCCTCGTCTGAGCTGGAATCTGGATCAGAACTGTACAGATGGATTGCTCCAGTATTGCTCACCATTTTTGTCGCACCAATAAGGTTGGGGTTGGGAGCTAAAGGAAGAAAGTGTAAACTAAGAGATAATGGGAAGTGGGGGCAGGCATGTTCTGTGCCAACAGTATCGCTCACAATTAGGAAGGGAATTTCTAATGAACTCCTGCAGCTCTACAGTCCAGATAATGTCCCAGAAAACGACACATATTTTTGGATTTGGCTAAAAACAACATAATCATACTTAAAAAAAACACTTGAAACACTGAAAATAGATCAAAAGATGATCAGAATGGGACTTTAATAAGAAGAAAATATAAAAACTTTCATAGTAATGTGATAAATTGTTTCAAATGTGCTATTTCATCGTATACATATTTGTAACCCTGGACTAAGTGTGTGATGATCAAATGACTCCCTCTTCTGGCCTCAACCAGTACTATTCATGCTACAAGAAAACAGGAAATACTGCAGTAATAGTCATGTCTCACTTTATTGTTTGATGCAAATCTAAATACTTTATTTTTGTTTAAAGCTACATTGATATTACACTAAGATCCATTATAACAGTCGAATCGTTAGCGTAAATACACTCCAAATGAATCTCATCCTGTAATCTGGTCTAGATACACACCAAGTGCATTTTTTTATAATTAATGAAGATTTTAAATTGAAAAGAATAATTTTAAGGATAGAATTCTCAATGAAATCCACTCCGTTGTTTCAGCTTCTCTGATGACGATTATGTGTATGTGTTTGTACCAGTGCTTACACAAGAAACATAACCATGATGTGTGTGCGTTTCAATGTTAGTGTGCAAACATCTCTTAGTACATCTTCATATATTCTCTATCATCAAAAAGATAAAAACACACAAACTTTTTTTTCTTTATCAGAGTGAGTCTTTAAATGAAAAAAAAAAATGCAAAAATGCAATAATTCTGTTCATTTTAAGAAGAATTTTTCCTAAAATGTTGCTGCTGGTCTTATCGGACTTCACTCACAAACCCCTTTAAAACAATGTTTCCAGCTGACAGCTTCAATGCTGATAACATTTAATAACTCAACACTCAGCCTTTAGTTCGAGTCATATTTTATTTAGTCTCTCCCAAGTCCAAACAGATGGACAGAAATGCAACACGGAGTCACACACTGTTGAACCCATGGTACAAAGGTAATCAAAGTAAAGAACAGGAACAAGAAGACAATCACAATGAAAAAAACAGTGTAAAAGAGTTCGGAGGTGGGGACAGTCAGTTTTCACGGCCTCTCCAGTCAGGCCCATTTATCACACAAACAACATTGGAAAGGTACTTCTGATTTCCCACAATCCCACATGCATCCCACGCTGTTCAGTCACAAAAAACTCTGATTTGATCCCTGTCTGACAAACTGGACTGATGGGTAAATCAAATACAGAAAGCCCAAAAAATGATCTCCAACAAAGTTACCCCTAAGACTATTTTGTCCAATATTTGGCACTTAGGAGGTGCAAACTGACCCTGTGAGCCTGTGGACATGCAGCGACTCTCCTGCAGGAGGCGCCGTTAGTTTGAGAGCTGACATAAAAGCCTAATGTGGAACATTTTTTAAAAAAAATTCACATTACCAGCAATGTTATAAGGGAAAAAAATAAATTAAAAGCTACAGGCCTGCAGCCTGTCATCTTTTAAAATCTTTAAAATGAGTAACCTCTGGGAGGACAAGGGCGGGGCTTCTGGTGGACTGATGACCACCCATAAATCTAAAGGACGTTTGGTCTGATGCGGTTCTACTAAACCACTAACTAGTGGAGTAATAAAAAAAAAAAGAGGAAACTGCTAACGTTATTGAGATTTTACTGCATTGTGTTTGAAAGGTTTCTGTGTGCAATAAAGTTTATTCAAACTCCCAGACTGATAAACTCCTTCATCTTTCAGGATCAGGTCTTTAGGAACAAAGGAGCAAGTATGGATTACCTTTCATTCAGATCTACTAACAGCATAGAATACGTATAAATATTGAAATAAGTGGATATATTAGTATATATAATATACAAATAAAGTACATAATCTCTGGTAGTAGCAGGAAGGAGGAGGGAAACAGGAGGAGCTGCTTTGAACCCTCAGTATCATTCTGTGTGTGGAGACCAGAACTACAGTGTGTGCTGTCAACATGTCATCTGAAAGTGAGTCCAGCGCTGCATGGATACAGGCTGCAGGTCTAGATCAACAGTTCTGGATGAGTGGGAACCAACCCAGTAGAAAAGTCCAGTGGTAGATCCTGAAAATGTAAGCTCCACCTCCCCGCACGGCGCCGTGACCGCATCACGTGTGGAGCGCAGGGGGGCGGAGGAAGCCGGTGATGTGAAAGCACGCGTGTGTTTTGGTCTGCACGGGGGAAGACTGGCGAGCATCAGAAGAGCTGAAAAACAAGAAACAGTGACGACTAGAGCTGGGTATCAGCAATAATGTCCAGAATCAATTCAATTCACCAGAGCCTGGATCAATTCAATTCAGTTTTTTTTCCGATTCTTTCGATCCACTCAGTTCAATTCGATTCGATCCAATTTTGAGTTTACACATTTAGATATATTTGTTCAGAAAACATTAATAATCTATACATATGTTTTGAAGATATTCATAATAATCTGATACAGGTCACATACTGTAAAATGTATTGTTCTGCTTCTCCTGGAGGGAGTTTCAGTTTGGCCACTAGGTGGCGATCGCACCATAGCATTACACTTTATTCCAGAAGAAGAAGAAAGAATGATCAAAAAACAGTTTTTTTGACAACAAATGGTTACTTTAAAAAATATTTCCTTAAAAGGTTTTGGAAAATGTATGTCTGTGAGTTTATAAAGATGTTCATTTAGTCATCAATGTATATTTAAGTTGACCAAGTGTTAGCATTAGCCGTTCTATTAGAAATCCCATTATACTTTAGCATCAAGCTAGCAGACTTTACAATTATGCGTTAGATCAATCTCTACTTTTATGGATCGATTATTGATCTGTGAAGCTTAGATCGCTTAATCGATTTCATCAACCCAGCCCTAGTGATAACCCTTGATACGGTGGGTGTGTCGGGGTACTCACCGCCTGGCGTCACATGGTTCTGCTGTACTGTATGCCGGTCTTGGAGGCGATGTTGGACCAGGGGAGCAGAGAGCGCAGCAGGGACTGGGCCTGCCGGTACAGCCGCTGGGGGATGGAGCAGGGGCTCAGGCTGGCCAGAGCCGAACCGATGTGCTGGATGTAGTCAGTGGAGGTGGTGGTTAAGGAAAACAGGAAAATGATGAACTGGAATTTCATTATCAATCTGGACAGCAAAGAAAAACCTGTTCCAAAAACTCTGCAGAACTGTGTACGATGTTCCCTTGTTCATGCTCTAAAAATAACCTGCGATAGGTGAACTCCACCAAGGAGGAATATATATGTTTAAAGGCTATATAACTACACACTTTTCTCAGAAAAACATAAACATTTTCAATCTTTTCTTTGTCGTTTAAGCTCACAAAGCTCAGAGTGAAACAAAGATCTGATCACTGTTGGAGATTTGTCTCGCTTTGTCAAACTTAACGCATTCTGTAAAGGAGATTGATTGACAAGGTCTAAAGCCAATCAGGACACAGAACACAGTTCGCTGTTAAAAAAAGGCAAAATTTCGCTGTAAAAATCAGCGAAACGGCAAGAGTGAAAAAGTGAACGTGTATCACTACACATGTTCAAACTCGTGTTATTTCTGTCAAGAGAAGAATAAAAAAAAAAGGTTAACCAAAGAACTGTGACAAAGGCAAAGCCTAAAAACATCAGGCTGTGCGTTCAACACCCTTTAAATGACTGGAGCCATCGAATGAGCTGCAGAACAGACTCCAGACTCTTCTAAAGAAGGGTTCCAGAAATCAGGAAGCTGTAGATTTGAGATAGGCAACTCCATGTCTCGAGGGCTGTTGTGTCTGCATGATTTCCAGATATCCAAGACCAACTCATGACTGATTACCTGGTTCAGATAATTAAAACAAACCAAAGCAGACTATGTAGGAAAACTTACTGCTTTAGATCAGTAAATCATCTTGGAAGTTCTTTCAAAGTTCTGATTGTGGAAACGCCACAATGAACCAGTGATGTACTTATACATCACTTCACTAACTTCTTAGAAGGCCCAAAGTGCTTTACAGTCACATTCACACACTGAATTTGCCGACACTGCCACCAACCTATCACCACCAGGAGCCATGAGAGGACCCGTCGACACATGGGAGAGCAACAAACCTGCGATCATCTGATCAGAGGTCGACCGCTCTACCTCTGTACCACAGCCGTCTCATCACTGAGGATGTATTGATATTCGTCCTCGCTGGTCTTTCAGACTCCATCAAATAGTCACCCACACACCTGAGTTTGTTCAGACTCACTAGCTGAGTTTACATGGACACAAGTAATCAGAGTAAACATCTGATCAGATTAAAATACTCGAAATACTCTGACCCGATCGGACTCATTCAGATCAAAATTTCCTTCTGATCCAGATAGTCGGGTTTTACCGATTGATGATCTGATCGTGGTGCATGTGAGCAATTCATTCCGATCGTGTGTCATTACTGCGCTGGATTCTACGTCATGCATGGAGGGTGTAGCACTCCTCTGGAGCGCGAACAGGACCGATCGCTGCAGCCGGACTCATAGCTCTATGTTTGCAAACAGGGAAGGATGCTTTGTTACGGTGTGAGCTTTGGATCGCAGTGCGACCGGCTGTTCTGCGTGAGCGAGCTGCCGGACTGGGGAAAACTGTGTCTCCCGAAAAAAACGTCTCTCCAAGCGGCTTCAGAACGATGTCAGCTGGCGGAGCCGGCTTTTGAAAGCAGAAATGCTGCCTGGAACAGTCCTCTGAAACCGTGCAAACAATCATGTTCATTTGTGTTTACAATCGTGTCCAGACAAACTAAAGGCTGATGTTATTCCAACATATTTACCAAGATACAGATTGCTGCATTATCTGAATGGATTTGTAGTGCATCCGAGGCTAAATGTCTTACTCCAACCCTTCCTCCGGGTCAGTGCGGGCAAGAATAACATACTGACCAGACGGATTTAGAAAACTATGAGCGAGCAGTCACTTAAAAACATTAATAACTAGATATGTAGCTGAATGTGGCCACTGAAGATGCCAGAGCTGATAGCTAAAACTGATAGCAAAAAATGCTCAAGCTGATAGCTGAAAGCGCTAAAACTGAAAGCTTGGCAAATGTCAAAGCAGCCAAAAAACTGGAAAAATGTCTAATTTTAAGAATGTTTTATTCTTTAGGGCAGTAGAGTTTAGCTAATATTTTAGCATTAGGCTAGCTGTTTTGTCTCTAATTTTAGCAAAACAGCGAGCATAATGCTAAAATATTAGCTAAACTCCAAGTTAGCCTAAAACAGCCAGAATGTTGCTACATTAAACTCCATATTCCCTAAAAAACTCAGTATTTGCTAAACATTTTAAAGTTGAATTATGTCTCTGTCTGAAAGTATGCGGATGTTCACAAGTTTTAAAGGGCAAAAAGTTTTAGAAGGATTTGAGCAATTTCAAATTCATTCCTATGGGGCACATTTTCCTCAGTATTTAAAAAAAACTCTAATGTTTATGAAAACCAAAAGTACAGGGAGTAATTCTCTGAATGAGTTGAACGTTTGATACCAAGATTACTGAAATTGCTAAAAGCGTGAATGAGTTTTTAAGAGCCAAAACACGTACAGAAAGGAGCAGGAGAATCAATAAAGTGTGAATACCGTAAATCATTCACACTATCATAATAAAAGCACACTTGAAGATCATCTCTTTTTTTCTTTACAACAGAATTTTCGACTTTTTCTTCTACAGCCGTTTCCTGTATTTTAGATACTTCTGCGCGTGTCACATTATTCTGATTGACTGTGTGGTGATTGTAAACGTTTGTTCTAATCAGATGAAGTTTTTCTGAGGCATGTACACAGTTTGAGGACATTTTGCTCATCAACCGCAGCTAGTGTTCAACACTGACTCTAAAAGACCAAACTCCTGTGAAGGTAACACAGATTTGTGTGACCAAAGTGCTCCGCAAGAACTTTCTTAAGTAATCTTTAGTAAATGACTGTTTTGTGATATGTTCTCTCCGGCTCTGTGTGTTTTGTACGACTCAAAAAGGTGCGTAGCAACAGATAACCGCTAGAGTTTTGAACACGCCTAAAGCCTAAAGCGTGCATTTAAATGAACATTTCAATGGAGGTGGACGCTTGAACGCGCATCGTCGAGCCCGGTGTGAATGTAGCTTCACACTTTATAAAAACAGAACAGCAAAATTCCTAAATGTTGTGATGGAAAAGCTTTTGTTTGTGTTCTCAAATGGATATAATATCGTCCAGGGCGGATGACCTCCGTTAATGTACAGCACGTATGTGAATCCATCTTTGAGGACGCCGCGGATGGAGTAGTAGTAGGGCAGGTAGTGGTGCTGCCTGAAGTCTCTGTTCTCGTAGAAGTGGATGGCAGTGTTGTTGGTGGTGAGGACGTGCAGGTAGATGGCCTTGCAGTGGTCCTGGGCGGTGGTGGAGATGTGCTCCTTCAGACTGTCCAGCAGTAAGGAGCCTGATCAGAGGGAACCAAACTTCCGTCAGACAAATGTAGAAAACTGTAGGAAAATAGACTTCTGAGTGAAAGGAGGCTGGAAGAAGAAGTGGTTTTACACTTTATTCTATGGCTGAAATGTTTGTTATTTTTATCTCCTTTGGATGAAACAATCTCACACTTCAAGCTTTTGTCTGAAGCAAACAGCATCAAAAGATGGAATGGAAAATAAAATACAATGAAGGAAAGAAACAGCTTCCTGAACACTTTGATCATCTCATCTGATGTAATTTGTCACATTATTTTACAGCTTTATGCAGAAAAACTGGACAGGAAAAGCTACAAAGAAGAGGAACTTTTACCCAAAATAAACACAACTTTAAGAAGAAATATAAGCAAAAGAAAAATCAAGTTTAGTCCTCCAATTCATTAAGTTTTTATTCATAAATCTAAACAGAGTTGGAATTACTAACACGGGTCTAGCTCCCATTTATACATATGAAACACAAAATACCAACAAGACCATACACTATGTGTGTGTGTGTGTGGGTGTGTGTGTGCGTAGTACCAATTCCATGTTTCCTGAACTCTTTGACCACTCCCAGGCTGAGGATGTAGGCTACCTGTGTGTCCACAGGAAAACTGGAGGCCAGGATGTCTCCATCCTAACACACAATCAGACGAGAGGCAGAATGAGACGCAAAAGATGGAAAAAATGTAAATTATTGTTTAGTTTTGTCATGTAAAAACTGTGGCTTTGAACTGCGGAATACTGATGGTAATAATTGTAATAATTTAATGTTTCCAATGTAACTGATGTCATTAAAGTTAGATTTTATTTGAAACTGCAGTGAAAATACTCAGAAAGAGCAGATTTGAAAGGGTTTCATCGTGGAAGTGCTGGACAGACGTCTTTGCTGAACCCAAAGCAGCAGATGATGGAGGATCTTTGGATTAAAGCTCATATTTGATCTAATCTGCTTTGCTTAGGTTGAATTTTAAAACCAGAGCAACTTTTTCAAACAGCTTCAGAGAACTTCATACCTCTTTATGCACTTTGGTCCGGCCTTTGATCTCAGCCACAATCATTCCCACGATGCCTCCTCTGAAGGTGGCAGCGAGGGAGAAGAACTTCTTGTTGGAGGTGATGTCTTGATACCATGAGTCTGGGTACCTGCATTCAAACACCAAACCGTCAAACCGCCATCTCCAACTTGAATCTAAAAGACTTTTCACGGTTCATCAGTTTCCTCAGCTGCTGCAGGAACCTAGAGAACAGAGAGCGGGGCACATCTTACTCGATTGGAAACCAATCGCTGCAGAGCTGCTTGACGTTCTCTATGTCATCGTGGCAGAGGAAGCGGAGCTGGACTTCACTGAGGGCTGTGGGAGGCGCCACGTCACTCATTCACACCTGCAGCGGGAGGGAGACCAGAACAGATCAGCATCTTATGATCTGATCAGACAAAGAACCAAGGTTTAAATTTAACAAAAAAAGAAAACCCAACTGTTTTCATCAAAATCAATGAGGTTTGTTTCAGTAATTGAGCAAATTAGGTAATAAAGTCAACAGAAATTATTTAAATAATTTTGTAATTCAATACAAAAGCATAAATGTTTTGAAAAAAAAAAGGTTCATTTCCAGATTTTAAATGTAACAATACAATAACTACTCAGACGTGCAGACAGGAAACATTTCATGTGACTAATACAACAATACAACAATAAACAACCACTATATAATTAGAATTTTATCAGATATTTTTTTTAATGAAGACTTATAGAGAAGATCCACATCAGACACCAAAGATTTGAGTCTTAGTTAATCCATAATCCAATTTAGTTAGAATTCTTAAGAGCTTACATGTTTTTTTTGATCAATTTTAAACTTTTTCCTTTAAATTCATGCTAAACTGTATTAAACATTTTTTTATGAGAAAAAGACAAAATAAAAAAGAAGACCAACCAAATATATACATTAATTTTAATGTCAGAGAATCTGTTAGAAATTCAGTCCCTTTGAAATCAATCATGAAATAAACTTAATTCGTATTCTGGATGTCTTTTCAACATTCATGGTTCAGATTTTGACTTAAAGCAAAACTTATCAAAACACTTTGTTTATAAATATAAAAGTGTATCTTGTTATTGAGTCATAATAATTATTTCAAGTCCCACTCAGATAATCTTTTGATCTGTTTTAATAGTGGTCTTTTAATTATGATTATATTGTTTTTAGCCAAAATTTAAAGACACGTTTTTTTTTTGTTTGTTTGTTTGAGCTGGACTGTTGACGCGAAGTAAGGCCACCACACTTCCCGTCACCCATGTGTTCACTCGTGCTCTTGCTAGCTTACAGCCTCTCACACCCCCCAACCTAACATTAGCAGTGCAGCAAAAACAGCGACTAACATCAGAACTATCCAGCCGTACAGTTTAGATCCAGATTCCAGTTCAGACGAGGAAAACAAAGACGCTCATGGATCTATTAGTCTGTAAGTGGATGATCAGAATGGAGCGGAGCAGGAAGCTCATGTTCTACGTCACAAGAATTTTTTTTTTTAATTACATTTTTTGTGATTCACAAGAATTTGAATAAATAAATACTCAAAAATACATTTTAAGCGTAATTTTCTTTATAAATGTCCTCCATCTTCAGAGAAAATGCCACAAAAACATGTTAAAACACCAAAAACATCATCAGAGAGGAACTTTATAACATGTTTATGGAGCTTGGGGGATTTCACAGTGGCTGTGACATTGAGCTGTGGTACAGTGTCCTGCCACCACGTGAACATGGGAGCCACAACATTTAAGTTCCTTTAACTCTGTTTACAATCATCATATAGACATATATGATCTGGGATTTAAAGCAAAACCTCAGTGAAACAATGACACATGAAACCATTTCATTTCCTTATCACGGCCATCAGGGTGCTTCAGTGTTTAATCTCCAGAAAACTCCGCGAGTAAAGACAGTTTTAGTTTTACTGTTTCCACAGTAGCATCAGCTGTGACCTCAGAGGAACAGAAAAAAACGACTTTATTCTGAAATCGGGTAAAAAAAAATTCACGCAGAGAGTTTAGCTCGTGATCAAACTAAAACCCTCCAGGCGGGAGTTTGGGACAGAAAGTTCGTCCGGGGCGCCTGAAGAAAACCAGCATCTGAGCTGCTCATCAGCCCTCTTCACTGTGCTGACTAAAGTGTTAGCAAATACATTTTAAACCCGGATTTGGTTGAACTTTTAAATCTTAATCTTCTATAAAGACATATTGACATTGAACGAATTGTAAAAATATGTTTGGACTGACTTACGGGACGTTTTAATGAACTCACAGATGATAAGAACCCATGCTAGCAGCTAACACTCCGATGCTAAGCTAACGTACCTCGTAATAAGACTCGTAGCGGACGAAAGTCGAACAGAAACAGACTGTTTAGGAATCAGTCGCAGCTGCATCTACTCCGCACGCAGCATGACAGCGCAGCCGTTTGGTCTTCACTCTCAGAAGCGGCTCATTACGGTAGGAACGACACACAGGCTGCTGCTCCACCAACAGCTGGATGTTTTCTTCCTGTTTGGAGCCGTCACCATCCCCGATGACGTCACGATGTCCTCTTCTTCTACTCCTCCCCAATGAGCGTTCACAAAACATTACTGCACGCTACTGCCACCTTGTGGACAACTGGTGTTTCTGCAGAAATGTTCAGCTTCACTAGACACATGATTGATCCTGAAGAGAATGAAGAAAGTGATAACAAAAATAAATAAATAAATAAATAAATCACGTGATATGATTTAAAACTACTAAAAATATAAAACAATTCAAATTCATTAAGTAAATTAAAAGGTCAGATCATTGATCGGTTTGGCATAAATCTGTATCTGATGGTGGAAAGATATTAAAATAATTCCTTTGTCAGCTGAAAGATTCTAGTTTGGATACACGCCCTCACAGAGACAAATTCAGACATTTATATCAGTCAGGAGAATTAAAATTAGCCTCAAAATCAGGTCAGACAAACATGGATCAGGTGTTCAGTCACAAGTCATGGTGCACACATCCAGACTTTATTTACTTTTCCTGTTTTATATAAATAAAAAAGTTGACTCAAGACTTTGAGGACTAAAAATGCAGTTAGTCCACTTTTATGAAAAAACCCTGCAGATTGAAGAAAATATATATATAATATTATAAACAACTTTTAAAAATTATTTTACTGTTATACTTCTTTCGTTTTTTTAATCCAGAAAAGGAAAATCTACAAAAAAGAGCAGAGAAATCAGCAGTGAACCCCTCATTCATCAGCTGTCTAATGCTTCAGATGCAGCATTTTAATCTGATTTTATACAGAGGAACGGTTAGTGCTGCTGAGAGTTTTTAGAATTTGACATGAAAACCTCCAAATTTACAGATCAGAGCTGTAGAAATTTTCCATCACACAGTCTTTTAATGGACTCCTTTTATCAAAATGTTGTCCAGCTGTTGCTTTCCCATATCTGCTAAACATTCTGATTATCATCCACTTATCTGCTCAGGTTCAAAACACTATTTTGGTTCTTTTTGGAAAACAAACATTTTCTGACATAGAAAAGCTTTTTACTCTTTTTTTGTTTTGGCGTTTTTATTTAAAAAATAGTCTGGAATCCTCTTTTGGAGGGAAACGGTGTTTCACAGAAATCATTGGATAATTTATCCTGAAATTGGTTTCCATGAATACAGTTGATCCAAAGTGATTTATGTATTTTTGTGTTTAAATTCGCTGATGAAAACTGGTTTAGTTGTGCTGTTTCTACAATATATTGAGAATTTCAGCTCAGTTCTGTGTCATTCAATCTAATGTTCTTTCTATTCTAAAAAACATCAAAAGAAGTACAAATAAATGCACAAATAATGACTTTGCTTATATGTACTATTTTGGTTATGAATATTGGAAACAAAAACCTTTTATACATTAAAAACATGTAAACTTTTGGAATAAAAACTGAATTAAGAAATACAGTTTGGAGGGTAAAAAAGCTGATTTTTTACTTTTAAAAGAATAACAGTTTTTGTAGAAATATTTGGAAATAATGAGTGAAAAATGTCACATAACTGCTGTTTGTGTCCAGCTGTCTTTAAATAACCACTTTTGTTTGCTTTGGAGCTATTCTGAACTGTATTTATGGATAATCTTACAGAGGAAATCTCATCCCAGTGTCTCAGGATTCTGATCCAGAAGACGCTTCGCAGCTTCTCTGAGTCGCTTCTTCAGAACTGAAGCATCAGAATCTGGAGAACAGAACGAGACCTGAAGGACGGAGAATCTTCACAGGTGTAAGATCAAAGTGTTAATAAACCCTCGTTTAAGGTCAGCATTCAGCCGCCAGCATCGTCTAACCACAGCCCACCTTTGCTCCTCCCACCTGCTCTGGTCACACGAGGCAGCAGGTGAATAAAAGGCTTGAACGCTGGACTCCAGCAGAGCTCTCCTGTCTGCAGATCTTGTTTCTTCAACCGAGCAGGTATGAACCTCTGACTCCGTCTCTCTGAAAGGCTTGTGTTGGTGTTTTAAAGTGCATGAATGATTCAGTGAAGTGAATAGAAAACAGTTTTTGTCCTTAATGTTAAACATTGACTAACTCCAGCCGACATGAGAACCCCGAGGCGTCAGTGCAGCCTCCAGCTGCTGTTTCTGATCTTTATTTTCCCGAAGCAGCACCTACCGTTGCTGCGTAACCACGGCAACGGGATCCCAGAACCTGCAGGTCTCTAAAAGCACTGGATGATGATGGCGTGTATTTGGGTCAGGCCGTCACATGCCCAGCTGAGCAGGTGCTGGCTTCCTCTCTTTCTCCCGTCCATTCACTTCCATTGGAGGAGGCCATGTTGTCACATTTCACAGGTTTTGTGTGAAGAAGCTTTTTTTTCCTGAACTTTTTTTACCATCAGACACAAGAAAAATGTTGCATTTGATGGTCTGATGTGAAGGAATTCCCTCTGACGGGGTTTGAGAAGGTTTGCTGCATCCCATCACCGTCCTGGAGCGCCGCTTAGTCCACGTCGTCTCTAAACTTCAGCTGTTCCTTTTTCAGCCGCCCTGAAGACAGTTTGCTCTTTTACCTTCAGAAGTGTCAGATTCCAGGGCTCAGGGGGCGTGTCCTGCTGCTTCTGCTCTTAAGATTCTGATTGGTGGGACACACCTGATCCAGAAACATGGAAAACAGCAGGACACAAATCAGGAGGATTTGCTGGCTGCCAGACCGGCCCAAATCATTATGATCCCACCTCCGTGCTTCAGGGCTTCACAACCTTTTCCCTTGAGTTTAAAGTTCTTTTAGTTCCTTTTGTTATCATGATGCTGTTTTTAGCTAAAATAAAAAAAAACTGTGTTGTTTTATAGGACATAGTTTCCACAGAGCGGCTGGAGTTCATTAGAAAGGTATCTCTGAAATATATTTTCTGTCATAAATAAGCTCTTTTTTAAACTGCATCCTTTGACTGCTCCTGATTAATAACAATTTGAATAAAGAAATACTCAGAAATGCAGTTTTTAGTTTAATTTTCTTTATAAATGTCCTCCATTTTCAGAAAAAATACTACGAGAGCATGTTAAAAACAATTTTTATCAGAGTGGGTCTTTGAAATGAACAAAACTGTCTTTACAAGGAAGAAGATGAGTGAAACAATGACAGTTTTACACAGAAAACACTCAGACTGACACGTTTCGTCTGGTCTCAGGATGCGCTGGCTTTGCACCGCGGGGCTCCTGGTGGGCGTCCTGCACCTGTCCTCCTCCCTGCTACTGGGCGCCTTCAACATCAGGACGTTCGGAGACACCAAAGCTTCCAACGAAACCCTGATGAACATCATCAGCACGGTCTGCAGCAAAGGCCTTCCTGCTTTTATGGGTTTTTCAAACCGCTAATGCAGTTAAAACCAGAACACAAATGTTTGTTGTGAGACGTAAATACCAACAGACTTTTATTAGCAAAATAAATACAAAAAAACATGATTACCCTGACCAAAAATAAGAAGACTCAAATCTGTTTTAAGTATACTCTTTTAAAACAAAAGTTGGATAAATAACTTTTAGTTTACTTTTCAGATACTTATTAGAGATAAACTTTACAAGTTTTTATTACAAGTTCTTAAGTTCATGTTAAGTATACTTGGATTGTTCTTAGAATTATACTACAAAATATATTCAGCCTCTATTTGTCACTGTCCTTAAACATTTTCTTACACAGCATTAAAAGTGGAGTACATGTATTCTTGGGATTTTTCCAGTATATTAAAAATGTATATTTATACACTGATAAATAGAAGTTTGTTACCTGTAAACTAAAAGCAAACCTTAAAAGCTACATTAGACTTCAAAGTGTACTTTCATAAACTTAAAGTAAACTTGACGTTTATTGCCAGTAAACTAAAAGCAAACCAAAAAAGCTACTTTAAGTAAATTTAGAAAAGTTTCTTTAAGGATACCTCTAAGTAGTGCTGCTACAAATGATTATCTTAATAGTCAACTAATCACCTAATATTTTTTACGATTAATCAACAAATCAGGTCATGTGTAAACTGGATGTAAATCACACATCTTAACCATCATTAGCTTTAAACTAACTAAAAACCAGATATGTAGCATTACCTGTGATAATGCTAGTGTGAATGCTGTAAGATGAATTTGACAGCTGAAATCGCTGAAGCTGATAGCCAGCTAAATTATTAGTTAAATGCTAAGTTAGCCTAAAAAACTGAAAAAGTCTAAATTAGCCAAAACAGCTAGCATGTAGCTGAAATATTAGCTAAACTCCAAAATATCCTAACAAACCTTAATAAATGTCAAAATAGTCTAAAAAGCTAACAGAATGCCAGTATAACTTTCAACTTTATTACACTCTGACTCCATATAAAATAAAGTAACGACTCATCGACTATTAAATTAGTTGTTGACTATTTTAATAGTCGATCAGTCGACTAATCGTGGCAGTCCTACTTCTAAGTACACTTTTTATAAACTAAAAGTGGGCTGATTTAGTTCCATGAAGTATACTTGTTAGCAAATTGCCAATATACTTTTTAAGTGTACTTCTTGGGGAAATGTACTTTTTTATACTTAAGTATACTTTGTAACATAAACTTGAAGTGTTTTTATTTTTGGTTAGCATAAAATTAAGATTTTAAAGAAAAAAAGTAGTGCATAAAACATGTTTCATTCAGCTTGAGTTTCTACTTTAAAGACATTTTCACAAACCGGTAGAAAAACCTTCAGCAGAAGTCAGAGTTTGTGGTTCGTCTACAGGTTGTCCATCGCTACGACATCATTCTGATCCAGGAGGTCAGAGATGCCGACCTTTCAGCGACCACGAAGCTGATGGAGTATGTCAACAAGTAAGACTGACCCCATACTGACCGAACACAGAGAGACTCGTAGTTTGATGAAGAAAATGAGGTTTTTGTTTTCCTCTCTGTGGCTCCAGAGGTGGTTCTGAGTATGGATACATCGTCAGTGAGCCTTTGGGGCGCAGCACCTACAAGGAGAGATACCTGTTCCTCTACAGGTAAACACAGCTGCAGGAATACAGCAAAAATCACAACCTTTATTTAGAAATTCAGATTTCTACAAAATCTATTGATGCTTTTAGATCAAACACATTCATTGTTTCAGTAACTTTGGCAAAAAGATCACTTGAAACCTGAGGACTGAGGTTGATGGGAACTCTGGCTGCTCGACAAATGTATTTAACCATTTAGAGTCCAAGAAAACACTTTCAAACCAAACAAAGAACCAGCTATTTGCTCACACACTCAAATATGTTAAAAACATTAAAAAATACATCATGTTCACAAAAAAAATCATAAAATCACAAGACTAGATAACTGTCTTATTAACTAAAACTCCATAGTTTGTTTTTTAACCCTATAACACCTAAAATATCAAACAAACTAACTTTTCAACCGTTAACACAATAATGTCAGCTGATTCTGAAGGAGAAAAGCTGCTTTTCTCCTTCAGAATCAGCTGATATTATTGTGATAATGACTGAAAAGTTACAATAAATCAAAGAACATTTCAAACTTTCCTTGAAAAAACCCGTTGTATTTTTAGTCCATGGTTTCTTTCATGTAGTTCATCATCCTTCCACTAGGGGCAGTAGAAGGGCTTTTCCTGCTCATTTAAAAATGAAGCCAAAATGAACAAAACTTAACAACTCTGCTTTATTTACTTAACTTGTCTTAGTGTCTTTTTTGTTTTGGTGTTCAGTTCTTTGTTTTAACTGCCTGCTTTTCAAAGCGCTAAATAAATAAAGCAGAGTTGAGTTAGGTTTTGTTCATTTTGGCTTCTTTTTGTTTCTTTTCAGTTTATTCTTATTACATTTACTCTTATATTCTCTTAAGTTTCCTCAAACGTTACATTTTTGTGGACCCCCCCCCCTTAGTGGTTTCAAAGATCCTGTTCATTTTTGTGCTTTCTGTTGTTTTAGTCTCTGTGTGTGTTTGTCTTTTGATTGAGTTTTTCCCTGATTTGATATGCAGAGCTTACATTCTCCTCCTCAGCTCTCCTGCTGTTTGCTCCTTTCTCTTGTCCACTTCTCCTAGTAGTTATTTTACTAGATTTACATCAAATCCCCACTGAAGAAGTTTTCAGTAAAAAAACTAAAATTAAGCTTTTTTTCTTGGCAAACCAGCTTTTGTTCTGAACAAATTCAGTTATTTTTAGTTTAGCGGACTGAAGGCATTGATCGGTGTCTGCAGGCAGCAGGTGGTGTCTGTGGTGAAGAGCTACACCTACGATGACGGCTGTGAGTCCTGTGGAACCGACACCTTCAACAGAGAGCCGTTCGTGGTCATGTTCTCCTCCAAGAACACCGGTATAGCATGCAATGTGCTGCTCTCGTTTCATGAAGAAGTTCTCCTTCCTTGGTCTGGGTTAATGTCAGGAACGTTCTTGTTTTGCAGTCTCCGGCAGCTTTGCTTTGGTTCCTCAGCACACTTCTCCAGATTCGGCCGTGCAGGAGGTGGACGCCCTCTACGACGTGGTCACTGACGTCCGTTCTCGCTGGAGCACCAACGTCGGTTTCTGAGTCTGGACGCTTTCTGGAGAAGGTGGAGAAACGTTGGCTGACCTTTGCCCCGGCTGTTTGCAGAACATTGTTCTGTTGGGCGACTTCAACTCCGGCTGCAACTACGTGGTGGGCTCGGAGTGGGAGCAGATCCGCCTTTTCACCGATAAGAGTTTCCACTGGCTGATCCCTGATTCCGCCGACACCACCGTGACCACCACCGTCTGCCCCTATGACCGGTAGGAGCTCCGGCCGCCACGGCCTGCAGGACCGTCAGATCCACTCATGAGGTTCTGTGTTTGCAGGATCGTGGTCACAGCTGACATGGTGAAGGGCGTGGTGCAGGGCAGCGCGCAGGTGTACGACTTCATGGCAGACTTGAAACTCAGCCACAGTCTGGTAAAAACTCTCTTGGTGATAAAAAATGAGCAGCCATTTTCATAATCGCCGGTTGGCTAGCAGTAGCATGGAGCTTCCAGTGCTTGAATATACATAGCGAACCGTTTATAACCTTAAATAGGTCACGCTACAACAAAAAGTGATGACTTACATTTAAATATAAACGTCTGTGATTCAGAGCGCACCCACGTGACGAAAAGTGCTTCTCAGCGTGACTTTGTATCCTTCCGCTTGGAGCATCGGATTAAATATATATATATTCCGGACACACTTGCACTAAAAATTCCCCTGCAAATAGAGGGGTAGGGAGAAGGGAAGAATTCGGATTGGCCAGAGAACGCTGGAGGAAGTGACCGGGGACAAGGAAGTCTGGACATCTTCGCTTAGACTGCTACAGATTTTCTGTCTTTTCCTGCCTTCATTTTCTTCCTGACATCAGAGTTTTGGCTTCTTATCAACCAATCAAATTATAAATAATCACACTGCCAGTCGTGGATCGTTTGTCATAGTTAGACAAAAGCTACAGGAACTTCATTGAATGCTGCTTGTTTGATTATGAAGGTCATTCCGATTTTCTTCTTCCACTTTATGCTAATGCTAACGCTAGCTTGATGAGACGTAGAGCTGCAGAAGATCTTTTCTATGGCTTAAATTCCGTGTTCACAAAATCACTAAAGTCAGACAATTTCAACATGTCTGACAATGAAGAAAAACTGATTACTGTTAAGTTATTTGTTCTGACGTAGCTCCTCTTTGCTGTTGCTCATAACCGTGTCAGATCCCTGCAGGATCATAAAGATAAACAAGGAGAAAAATCATTTCAAACAGTCAAAAATATATTCCTATTAAAGGCATTTTTATTTTTACAATTACCCATTAAAATACTCAGAAAAACAACAGATACGTCTTATTACAATAACTACATTTAAGCTTGGGCACAGTTAAAACATGCAGCAACTACATCTTGGCTGCTTCTGTTACGAGTGTCCAACATGAATTTCCATCAGCTCTTGTGCTGTTCACTCTTAAAACATGTGTGAATAACATCAAGCAAATAAAACCCGTTAGAATAATATCTGCACAAATGATATTTTCAATAAAACCTCAAATATTGAAGGATTATTTAAATTTGTGTTTAGATTTGTGAACGATCTAAGACAGGAAATGAAAATACAGTTCAGCAGGACATTCATAAAATAAATATTGAACATTTTTATGTTGAAATTGGTAAGATTACCTTTACATAAAATTGTGTTAAACAGCGTTCAGTTGTCAGCTTTGTCGTTCTAAACTGTAAACCGGAAGTTACTATTCACATTTGTCTGTTGTTGCAGTGAAAAGGGTCTATAGTGGATAGGCTCCAGCAACCAAATGACCCCCCCAAAAGGAATTTAGTGGGTTCAGAAGATGGTCAAAGCAAAACAAAGTAATTAACCCTTTAACAACGGTGACGCTTAAACACAAAATCTTTAATGTAGTGCAACTTTTCAACCATTAACACCATCATTCCAGCAGATTGTGAAGGAGAGAAGCCGCTTTTCTCCTTCACAATCTGCTGGAATGATGGTGTTAACGGTTGAAAAGTTTCAGTAAACCAAAGAACAGAACCACTGGAGCTCTGCTGTTAAAGGGTTAAACTTTATTAACAACAGTACAGTTTGTGGAGCTGACTCAGTCGGTTTATGTCTTTCAGGCTCTGGATGTCAGTGATCATTTCCCCGTTGAGGTGAAGCTCTCCTAATCCAGACAATCCTTCATCCCAAAAGTGAAATAAACATCAATCTGTAAACCAAACGTTGCTTTTGAGAAGGACCATCATTGTTTGCGTTTCTCGGTCTGTCTTTACATGACAGGATTTCATTGGTTGTTTTGAGCTGCTGGAGACGCTGATGGGAACTCTACATTGCATTCCATATTATTATACAAATGATACTTTTCTATGCATCTTCTAAATACTCAACACAAATGACAGTCAAAATATTTTAACCATTAGAGTGTATATTAAATTTTATTAAACAATCCCAAAGATAACAGTATTCTTTTCAAAAATAAAAACTTTCAAACATTCCACATTATCAAAGTTTCGCAACATTTATAGATTCTAAAGAACTGAAAATGGTCATTTGTTGACTTTTAAGCATCATATTTACTAAAATCTAAAGTTATTCCAATCAGAAACATCTTCAGAGGTCAAGTTCCATTTGAACATACAGGCCTTATTTTGTTGCAGCTTCACAATTCTAGCATCCATTTAAGTTTTTGGAGAGTTTCTGCTTGAATATCTTTGCGAGAGAAATATCATCAATTTTGGTCACCCAGTGTACATTTAATTCCATCAGAGTACATTTTACACCAAATTCTGTGATTATTTGGGTCCAAATTCCCAGTGTTAAAACAACACTGTCCACGAGAGTTAATTAAATAACACCAAAATAGTGTAGAAATTCAAACACCGTGAGAGTTTATTTAAACTCTTTCTCAGATATTATTTGACTCTGTTCATATGAACCATTACACTCCAGATGTTGACTGCATCTACACTCCAAGTGTAGAAATGAACTCTTATCAGCGTTTTATTTACACCCTATGATATGATATTCTTATTCAAAGCGAGTTCATTATTCTCCTAAATGCAGAATTACACTGTTGCCTTTTAATACTTAGATCATACAATAAACTCTTACAATAAACAATATTCTTCTTCCCTAATGTAATAATCTTCCCTATGTAGCGATATGTACTAAAACACTAGTTAGCAACAGTGTGTGATGTCCATGTTAGCTACTTTCAGCAGGTGTTGTGTCAAGATACGTTCCCCCTGCCAGAATGTGTTTCCCCGCTCTCACGGCGGACGGTGGTGGACATCTTTTATTTTTAATTCTACAAGGAAGAGCAGCTCCTGGTTCTCTCATCACTGTGGAGGACGTGAACGGGCGACGTCTGGAGTCTGGAGCTGTCATGGGGATCGGAGAGAAAGTCCAGCGGCTGCACACTCTTCAACCCAGCACTAAACTTTGTTTTTTCTTTCTTTTCTTACTGAATTTTTTTCAGTAGATAGAAATGTGCTCTTTAGGATCATTTATTAGGTTCTTTAAAAACAGACAGTAGTGTCATAGATGATGCTTTCTAACCATGACATGTTTAAGAGGTCCCTACTTTGAATAAAGGGAAGCTAATTCTGAATTTTCAATGATTAATGTTTGTAATGTTTTGAATGATTTCATCTGCTTCAAAAATAAATTTTGTACAATCTGACTTTGACCCACATTTCCTTTTGTCTTACCTATATGCTAAAACAGTGAATAAATAGAAGAGACTGATCACTCAAATATGTTAAACATGATTTTTATTGAATCACACATCAGCAGGAGTCATCTTCATATGTTAAAATTAGAATTTTACTGCCTTAAAATGTAAATACTGGATTATTTTGGATTATAAATCTGCTCATCACCAGAATCAGACCTGAAGAAGAAAATACAAGACAAACATTAGATACAATTAAAAAAAAATAACATTTGATATACATTAAAATCACAAGACAAAGCTAAATATAACATGTACACATTTATTAAAAATTAAATATTTAACCTACATGTTCTTATTAACTGAAAGTTTCTCTGTCTTCATATTTTAACTTCACATGAAGAGATTCTGGTGTTACTGTAGCAGATCTGAATCATGTCCTTATATATTATAACTTTTTGATTAAAGAAAAGAACTATCAATAAAAATACAGAGAAAACGTCCTTTTTTAAACTTTAAACATAATAGATATTAATGTTACTGAGAATTTTAAAAAATCGAATTACTGGAACTAAATTAATTAATCATAATATACATTAATGATTTATTTCCTTCAAATATAAAGTTATTCTTTTAGTACTTACCGGAGAAAAGACACCAGATGACTCCCAGAGAGCGTATTAGAACAGTTTACATCACGGCAGCAGGACAAAAACCGAAATATAGCGATCATGCTAACGCTAAATCTGTAGCAGACCAGCAAAACACCAGAGCACAGCTCCCAGAATCCACCGCGATCGTGACCTGTCAATCAAAGGCCGCGCCCCCTCATTAAGCGAAAATAAATGCTGTTTAGAAAACAATTACACACTTAGAAAAAAATTCACTCCCCTCAGAGTTGTCATGGATCAAATATGCAGCTACTGATGA
>NC_050519.1:24976820-24980198 GCF_002922805.2 Oryzias melastigma
TTTACATCCGCGGTCTCGTGGTCGAGGCGTGGAAAGAGGCAGACGGTTGCAATAAACTCACTCCTGATTGGCGACAGTACTTCCTGTTGATTCCATGACTCAGCTATGACTCGGACCAATTGCTGGAAATTGTTTGCAAATGGCGGTATCCGTTTCAGGAATTGACGGTGAAAGCGGCGGCCTACTTTCACGAGGAGAGGAAGTAATGCATTTCCAATGGGGGACCTCATTGCTCGCTCTGTCCATTATTTTTTACAGTCTATGGTTCCGCCTGCCTGTGTTGGGGGTTGGTTTGAGATGGCCGGTGTAGGTAGCAGATGTGCTCCGCCTGTCAGATCGGCTCGGGGGCTTGCGACTAGTGATGACGTCTCAATGTTTGATTGGCTGTACACCGATTTGAATTATAAATAAATTCCCGTTTGTTCACTTGAACGTTTGTTCACACACTAGCAAGCAAATACACTTCTACGGACAAAAATTGATTACTTTTACCAGGAAATTCAGCACTATTTAGCACAAGGGACGTATCATAGCCTCACCATCAGCTCAAAAAATCCAGAGAGCAGAAAGGCCACCATTCGGAAGCCGTCAAAGAATTACACAATTAAAAGTAAGTGCTAAGTAAAGTTGACTTCATGTTAAAGGCTTTTTTCAATTCACATTTGTAACAAATATATGCCACTACTTTTGTATAAGAAGCTTTTCCCAATATAATTACTCATCATACGTGTATAAAATCATGTTCTATTTTCGCGTTGTATTAGATGAACAATTGTATTACAACTACAACAGCAATCTGCGCTTGGTCGTGTTTCAAGCGCAGGTTTGCGACATCTGAAAAAGTTGCCACGACGACCTTGGCAGCGGGGGTCACCCTGGCAGAAACCGTACATTGGAGAAGGTTCTAGCATCCTACCATTGGAAAACTGTACGGGAGGATGTGAAGAAATGGGTACGATATTTTGACTTGTTGAGCTGTTTGTTCGTCAGAATGATAATTTGATGTTCTCACTGTAATTGCTCATTAAACCAGATTATATTACAAAGTTATATGCAAATTTAGATACATTTCTCTTAGCTTGGTTATTAGTTTGATCCAAATGTACATTATATTTTGAGAGAATTAGTATAAATTCATGTAATGCCCTATTTCAAAGGCTGAAGAGTGTCCCCGCTGTTAGCATCACGAAACAGTGAAAACTGTTGCTCCTGTACTACATCCCATTAAAGTTCAGGAAGCTTGGAGTGTCCTTGGGATGGATTTGATTGGTCCCCTTCCTACCACCGCAAAGGGCAAAAGGTAGCACTAGATTTTGTGTCTGTGTGTAAGTTCATCTGACGTTAATATACGCAGATGTTGAATTAAGAAAATTAAACAACAGAACATGACAGTCGTGGATGCAACATATGTTAAAAGTAGAGCTGTCAGGCGATTCAAATTTTTAATCGCGATTAATCGCATTGTCCAGGGTTAACTCGCGATTAATCGCAAATTTACATGTGGCCTTTTTTTAAGGAAAAAAATGTGTGGTTCGTGGAATTTAGCAGTTCTACATTAATTATGAAAACAAGAATGACAATATTAATAGTTTTCATCAGAAATACTTTATTTTGTAACATTGTATTGAGATAAACTTTCTTAACAATAAAAGGCTGTAACATAAAATGCCTAACAAAAGCCCAAGTGCAAGTGAAGGGCATTTTAAACTTAAAACTTCAATCAACGTTCAGTAGAATAAAATAAAAAACATCAAAAATAACATTTCCATAACACTTTCATGTTCATTTTTTGTCAGGACCAAATCTTTTCCTCCTCTGCTGAACTACAGTAATAAATGAAATAGAGATTTATCATTTCCAATTAACTTTTGTTTTTTAAAACATTAAAGACTGAGAAAAGCGGGATACACTGTGGATAGTTTGACAGTCTGTTACTGCCGCCGCGTTCTCTGGCTGCAGCTCGATGCAGCGACGTGTCCAGCGGAGCTCACGGATGAATATGCCGGCAGACAGACCGCTATGCTGGGGCTGGATCACGCTTAAACCTCCAGAACATTTAAAACGTCCCCCGGTCCGCTTGCTGTCCGGAACGTCCGCAGCTCTCGGGACGCGAGCCGGTACCACCAGACGTGGTACTGGACGTGAACCGGAGACGAGTTTGAGTTCAGGAGCTCTCCAGGTCCTAGCTCCGGCCTGTTTTAGCTAGCAGCTCGGAGGTTGGAGACCTGCCGGTGATCTAGAGAGAGCAGCCGGTGAGTTAAAGGGGGGACGCCCGCGCGCGGTATGGAAAGGCACGTATGAGAAAGTCCGCGATTAATGCGTCAAAAAAATTTTCGGTGTCAAGCACACGTCAGATTAATGCGTTTTTAACGCGACAAATCTGACAGCCCTAGTTAAAAGCTATCCAACTCTTATGTTGCAGGTTCATTCTAACTGCCACAGACCTGTTTACAAAGTGGGTGGTTGCAAAAATCCCTCTACACCAAAACTGCCACAGAGGTGTCCAGACAAATTGTCAACATCATGTATTACTTTGGACTTGTGGAGATGATCATCACTGATCAAGGGCGGGAATTTGTGAATGATGTATAGCTACCTATATAAAAACATTGCATTAGCAGCATTGAATATTTGGAATGAATTGTACTTAATCTGTCTACAGGTCAACCGTGGTGTTTTTGAGGCTTTGGGAGTGAAACACTGCATAACATCAGCCTACCATCCCCAGGCCAACGGACAGGATGAGCGCACCAATCGCAACATAAAAACAGCGCTTGCGAAATACTGTTGGGAGGACAAAAACGACTGGGACATCTATTTAAGGGGAATAGTGGCAGGCATAAACACATCTAAGCAGGTAACATTGTGTAAAAATGTGTGAAAGAACCATGTTCACTCAGACAAAAAACGTTATCATGATTGTTGTTGTTTTATTTTATTTTTTTTATAAACAGAGATCAACCAAAAACACACCATATTGTGCCTTTTTTGGAAGACGCCCTCGTACAGCCGGTGTGATAAATGCTACACAAGAAGAGGGCAATGACAAAGGTGTTGTTGTGCAAGAGGAGACGGAAGAACACCTGGAGGCCAAGATTGCAGACGTGGTTGATTTACATGCAAAGGTTATGGCAAAATAGAAATGCATGCATCTAAGATTCTTAAATGTGATGTTCTAAAAAATAATTTCATAAGTCTGTATATTTTCTCAGATTTGCCAGAACATAACACATGCACAGGAGAGACAAAAGAGGGAATATGAAACAAGAAAAAAGCGGAACGTGAAATCCTTTGTCTTCAAAGTCGGTGATGAGGTCCTTAAAGCGAACAAAAGAAAGGAAGGCCCAAAAGGAGGACGCCTGGACGAAAACTGGTCTG
>NC_050519.1:24980214-24983525 GCF_002922805.2 Oryzias melastigma
ATTTCGGAAAAGGGTGTGGCAACGCTGTCAAAGAAAGGAGCTCAGCTGAAACAAAATGTGAATGTTTCGCGGCTGAATCCTTTCATCAGTCCTAAATTGAGAGGTACTATGCTTATTTATATAAAGGACAAATGCCATAAGAGATGTTTCTTTCATGTGAAGTGCCAGTGGTTGGAGTAGGTCTGTGGTACTTGTATTACACTGTGTTCTTTTTTTTTTTTTTTTTTTTTAGAACCCAAAGGGCCAGGCAACTTGAATCCTCGAGAGGACGGCCTCCAGGGAACATTTTTAAACACATTTTCGTCAGTCAGTATGGCTGTGATAGTAATGAGCACAACATAAATTTAGTCCAGATGTTTTTTTTTTGTCCTTAAACTTGAAAGATAAGCACTCATAAATGTGTGTGTGTGGGTGTGTGCTGTGTTTTTTTTTTTTTTTTTTTTTTTTTTTTAAGTTCCAGCTGAACAGAAGCCTATTTCTGCCCAACTGGTACCACAGCAGTTGGTTCAGGACCACGACTACTGGCCTGGTTTGGGCTATCTACAGGAGTTCTACCCAGTCCAAGCCATGCTGGTAGGTGTACATGTGTCTACTGCAAAAATATTATTAGTTGTATTGGTTAGATTTTATTGAACATGTGTCTTCTTTATTTATTTGTATTTTTTTATTTATAGCTGAACTATGTACTTGATGAACACCGATCTGGAACAGAGATTTTGGCCAAAGATGGGGATGTCTGTCTGACAAGGGAAGACTTCTGGACCTTGGGTCTTAGTCAGTGTATGGAATCCAATGTATGTATATTAAAGTTAATATATTAAGTTTTGGGTAAATGCACAAAGTTCTTACAATTTCTACTGTGTTGCAGATTGGAAGTGCATGCTTTAAAATCATCAAGGAGGCTGCCCATAGACATGTAATGTGTCATTATATATTACAATCCACAATATGCCCTTGTGTACATACTAATTATTGTTGCACTCTTATTGGCAAATAGTGTATTATAAACTATTAAACATTGTTTTTTGTAATCTTGTTTTCCATATGTAATTTTCATCAACATAGGGAAAAGATGTCCACATTGTTGACATGTTTGAGGTTCCAACATGGAAGACTGAGACAGGGGATCCAATGGCTGCTCTTCCTGTAAGGTCCTTTTTTGTGACCCTTTGTGATGGTTGACATAGCTTAATTTGTAACTTTTTCCAAATCATCTTGTTTAAATCTCCAGGATGACTTTGTGTCAAAAGTCTTGATAATCATCCCTACCTGGAGCCGACAGCCTGGAAGAGCAGACCACTATTTACTTTGTGTTAGCTAAAGATTCTCAAGTGTCTCAGTGAAAATCAAATCAGTGTATTCAGGACATTTTCTCCATGTAGGGTGTAATTATATATATTTTTTGAAAATGGTTGACAGGTATTGAAGCCAGCAAAGAAAGAGCTATTTTTGCTTGACTCTCTCAAACCAGACGGCTTTGGCGACAGTAGTTTCCATATCATCTTTAGGTTTTGTGACATTAAAAGAAAGCCTCGTTCAAAAGCTGTTTACTAAAGTTCAGCCTCGTTCAAAGGCTGTTTACTAAAGTTGAGCCTTGTTCAAAGGCTGTTTACTAAAGTTCAGCCTCGTTCAAAGTCTGTTTACTAAAGTTGAGCCTCATTCAAAGGCTGTTTACTAAAGTTGAGCCTCATTCAAAGGCTGTTTACTAAAGTTCAGTCTCGTTCAAAGGCTGTTTACTAAAGTTGAGCCTCGTTCAAAGGCTGTTTACTAAAGTTGAGCCTCGTTCAAAGGCATCTTAGTAAAGTTTTGCTTGTATGAAAGAGTTTTCCTTTAATTGGTGTTGTTTGGTTTGTGGTTCACACCAGTAACCAGTTTGAGGTGGATCATTTGTATTTCTAATAATTTTGACAGTGACCTCACTCATCACATTGCTCCAGGCCAGTGGACAACAAAGTTTGGAGGAGACATAAAGATAGATGCACCAGTGCATTAGCAACGTATTTTGTGCCACACATTTGTGTTTTTAACATTACTATATATTTTTTTTTCTTTAATGTTTGACCAATTTCATAGGGTTTTCCTCACCAAACCAGTGGAAACAACTGTGGTATCTTCATCTTGATGGTAATTTGTCATCTAGACACTATTAAAGTGAGGTGTGGGTGTATTATTTTAAGCTGTCATAACTGGACTGATCTTTGCTTTTCACAGTATGCTCTCTGCATGAGCACGGACCTTCCATTTCAGTTCACTGAGGTCAGTATTTTTTTGTCTTCAGACATGGCATTGCTATAAAAAAGGACCTTAAATTACATTTCCTACATAGATAGTTTACAACAGGGGTATTCAAATCCAGGCCTCGAGGGCCGGTGTCCTACATGTTTTCCAACCAACCTTCCATTGAAGCTCCTTATTGGCTGCTAATTTCCAGGATCAGGTATGTTTAGCCAATAAGGAGCTTCAATGGAAGGTTGGTTGGAAAACATGTAGGACACTGGCCCTCGAGGCCTGGATTTGAATACCCCTGGTTTACAATTTCAAAAGGCCAAGTATAATCTAGAATGTGTTTTACAATTTGTGAGGACCGTCTGTGCCTACATCTTTTAATGCAGAAAGAGATGGCTCAGATTCGTAAATGGTGGTGTGTCTGCCTCATGGAACGGTTCAAGACAGAGGGGTAAGACAGCTGTAAATGTAACTTCCAAAACAACACAATTACTTATTATATATTATTTTTCTCTTTTCTGTGACAACAGCCATGGGCAGAGGTTTGCATACTGGACCAATGAGGCTAAAGCCTTGCTCCAAGGGTCACTGCAGCCAATATACAGATTACCAAAGGGCAGGTGCCTCATATTGCAGGTAATCTCAATGATGTAAATCATGCCTCTCCTCCTTAGTATGAACTTTACCATTATGTTTTTTTATAATAATTTTCAACATCTGTCTGCAGGCAGATGAAAAAAAGGCGATGGGTAAATTTAATGTCCACTGGCCAAAATAAGTAAAATTGAAATCAAAGTTAACTTTAAAGACAGCAATAACGCATAAAACCACATATTATTTGAAATCTTGTTCATTTTCTTATCAGTAATTCACTACTTCCCAGAAATAGTTACAAAATGTGCAGATTTCCTTCATTTAGCCCCAGTCATTTCTCATCAGAATTACATTGAAGAAAAAAATAAAATCGCGTTCGGTGTGAAGGCACCTTCAACGGCTTCATGGTTTCTCTTTGGCCCAGCTGATTGGAGGAATGAATGAATGAATGAATGAGTGAATGAGTGAATGAGTGAATGAGTGAGGCACTG
>NC_050519.1:24984219-24987060 GCF_002922805.2 Oryzias melastigma
ACCAATGAGGCTAAAGCCTTGCTCCAAGGGTCACTGCAGCCAATATACAGGATACCAAAGGGCAGGTGCCTCATATTGCAGGTAATCTCAATGATGTAAATCATGCCTCTCCTCCTAAGTATGAACTTTACCATTATGTTTTTTTATAATAATTTTCAACATCTGTCTGCAGACAACAGATGAAAAATAGCCGATGGGTTAATATAATGTCCACTGGCCGAAATAAATAAAATTGAAATCAAAGTTAACTTTAAAGACAGCAATAACGCATAAAACCACAGATTATTTGAAATCTTGTTCATTTTTCTTATCAGTAATTCACTACTTCCCAGAAATAGTTACAAAATGTGCAGATTTCCTTCATTTAGCCCCAGTCATTTCTCATCAGAATTACATTGAAGTTAAAAATAAAATCGCGTTCTGTGTGAAGGCACCTTCAACGGTTTCATGGTTTCTCTTTGGCCCAGCTGACTGGAGGAATGAATGAATGAATGAATGAGTGAATGAGTGAATGAGTGAGGCACTGGACAGCAGGCAGAGGCCCCCCCCTCCAGAGCCATATACCTCACTGTAATTGGTTCGTTCAGTTCTGCACATGGCAAGTGTCATTCATTTCAATCTTGCGGTCCGCACTTACATTAATCTTTTATATTAAGACAGGGGGTGCAAATTATCGTCCCGCGGGTTTGAGACCCCTGCTGTAGATTCCTTAAAGTCAAACCAGTGAAGACTACATACACCAGATAATCTAGCATAGTAGGTTTTCAATGTTCACATTTCAGCCAGCTTTTGCCTAATCAATACCGTGTTTTTAATTTTTATTTTGCAAAACCTGTCTTTTTTTTTTTAACAGTTGCCAGCATCTGTCCTCTTTGAAATTCTGAAGGAGGTGGTCCTCATGGAAGGAGATTGGGCATATTTAACACTGGCTCTCATGTGCGCAGCCTTCAGAAACATCGTGTCCACAACCAGCTTCAGGAGGCAGGCACATTTTCAATGGCTTGACAGTGAGTGCTTTAAGTAAGGGTACAGTCAAGTACAATACTGCTTTGTCTGTTTTCAATAGCTCTATAGGAATTTCTCTTTTGGTTCATAATTTGTTTTACACTGGTGTGGCTACATGGAGCAGGTTCTCTGCATCCTATAAGCAGGATATCTATGTTTTGTACAATATTGGGACCTGCTGTGGATGTGGAAAATTGTACAAAGACAACACACCTGGTAAACAAAACTAGATGGTTTGATGCTGTCTTCACATGCAGTTTTGATTTAGACAGAGTGTAGAGGTCATTAATCAGTGATTTTCGTTGATTTGTTTTCACAGGATATGTTGGAACAGGGAAAAAGGGAGTGCTGCAAGGAATTTATTCTGAAGATCCAAATCCAGGATACTGCAGTCATTTTTGCAGCCAAGTGCAATAGGTGAAAGTTACTGAGAAAAAAAACAGCTTGTCTCTTCACATGTGCTGCCACGTTACAGTCTGATCAGATGCACGTGATCAGACCCACAAACGCTTATGGAGTCGTCTGATTGGTCAATTTATAACTCGAATAACTTGTGATAATGGGAAAAATTCTTTAAAAAAAATTAGGATTAGAAAAAAGAAGTTAATCAGAAAGCAGCAGAGGAAGAATGATTATTCTGACATATAAAATGACTGAGAAATAACTGTCTGTTTCTCAATGTAAGTCAATGGGACTTTGGCCTTTTTGCAACCCAGTGGTACTTCCTATATGGAACACGGAAGGAGGGGGGCTTGCTTTGTCCAGTTATTTTATATACAGTCTATGGCTGCTCCCACCTGTCCAACATGTGATCCTGAGCCTGGCTCGCACCTGCGTGGGCGAGTCTGTGAATTTTAAGGTTCACACACCGGCTGTGTCGGCGCGCATTCCAGTCCATGTAAACGCGAGTAGAAGTCCGATATTCTGATAGGCACGTTTACATTGAAACCGAGTGATGCAGCCGGCGTGCACGCAAGCACCCCACACCACCAATGAATGAAAGACACATAGATCAGATTTAATTACTGTGAGGAGTTCTACAAAAATCTACAAAAAATGAAATCCTTCAAAGATTTTCTCGTTACCGGGGTTTCTCTCTCACTCTAGAGGAGGCGCTGTTAATACAGACATTTGAAACTGAACAAAAATAATTAGTTTTATCTAGTCAGTCAATATGTGGTTTCTTCAGTTGTCTGTATCTGTTGTTTGGTCTTTATTAGTATTTTATTACTAATTTATTTGTTTTTTTATTCATCTTTTAAAGCATTTTTTTTACTAGTTAGTCCTTTTTATTTTGAACAACACATACAGTACATGGTAAAAAACAAGAAAACAGAAAATTCTATATAAATTATATATAAAAACATTACACCTCAATTATGTCGTTCGAAATGGAGTAGGAAGAAGTTTAATAAACTTATTTTAATCTTACCCCCTAGTAATATATCCTGAATTTAATCTTCAATATAAACTATTTTAGAAACGGACATACCCTTTTTAATATATAAATCAACACACAAAGATCTATACACGTCGTTCATTATTTCTTTTCATTATTTTGTGTTAAAAACAAAGATATTTGAGAATATTCTTGTGGAAATCCTGATGCGGCCCAGCCTCACCAAGACTCTGCCTCCAGCTGAATTGAGTTTGAGACCCCTGGTCTAAACAAAGATTTCATTAGATATCAATGTGGGGTTTGTTACGTCCCCAATCACAAACCGGCCCGGAGTCTAGGGGATAGCTATCAGTGGAGACAATAACATTAAACAGGACAACAAAAATGTATAAATAGAACACAGTTTATTTAAAATAAATGGAAACCTGTGTCCTGAA
>NC_050519.1:24987728-24993414 GCF_002922805.2 Oryzias melastigma
TGTTCTTGCCATCAACAAATTCAGGTTCAAAGACGGAAAGGGTGACCCCAGGGGATTTGTCTCATTTTTAGAAAAGTCTGGATTACCAAAAGGCCTTCTGCCAAGATACAGGGGAAACAGGTTACATATACTTTTTCTTATTTGTGAACAGCTGATGTGCCATTATGATCTATTCTTTGACTTTTTCTCCACTGGAAATGTTTCGTGCGGTGGTTTGCAGTCTGCCATTTTGTCTGACTTTAGTTCAGCTACTGGCAAGGTGGAAATGCAAGTGTTGGGTCTCATTGGAAAGTTTTTGTCTGGACCTTGGATGTCAAAATTTTTTACTGCTGCTGGTACGCAGACTGTGAGTCATGTTGATGGCATCGACATTGTCAGGAAGGTTATGCAAAATATTAAATCTTTTTCTGAGGTTCCTTTGGAAACAGTTTCAAAAAAAAACTTTTTTGGTGACGAAATACAGGATTTGTCCTTGCCAAAACTCCAGATGGAGCCAGCTGATAGGTCTCTCTTTGCTACCATGATGAGTGAATGCCTGGTTAAGATTGTTGCAGTGCTTGAAAGACAGTACAGTCGTTATTTCAGTTTGGACATTACTGAAGTCTTAACTAAAGAAACAGAGTCAGCTCGTTGTCACAACATTGTTGCTGAAGCAGTAATGGGCATGTTCTCTGCAGCCAAAAGCCGTGCTCCAAATGCAGCAGTTTCTTTTATTTCATCCAAACTAAGGGCTCAAAAAAACAAAACATGTGACTATCTTGACAGCCTTGATTCTGAGAAGAAAGAACATTTGCTAAAATCATCCATTTCTCTCGCCCGAAAACAGCGTCAAATCAATCGCAAGAAATACAGTGAAATCCGAGAAGAAATCATGCACAGAATTGGCAAAAAAACACAAAAAAAAGCGATTTCTGAAAGAAAAAAGATAGAGAAAATGCTTAAAAATCCAAAATTGGACATTGCTAAAGAGTTCCCTCATGTTGAGGAAACTGTCATCCAAGGTGTCCATGACATTCTTTTAGGTAGAGTAGTAGGTCGTTTGATTTGCCATGTTTGGTATGATGAACAAACAGAATCAAAAACAGTGTATAATGGAAAGATTCAAAAACTGAAAAAGGCTGGTGGAAAGTATGTAATAGGATACTGGGGAGAAAATGAAACATCTGAGGACGCAGTGGACTTTGACATTCCTGTACACGCCCTTGCTGCTGATTTGATCTGTGATGATTTGGTTATTTCTTAGGTTATGCAGAACAGTGACGGAACAGTGACAATATTTTCTTCTCTCATTTTGGTTGTGTGTTTAAATGTATATATGGGGAATGTCTCAAGACAAGTGAAGTCAAATTTGATTTGTTTTTCGGAAACTTAAATTTTTCCTGTTAAAGTTCGGAATCTCTGTGAATTCTTGATTGAAAATGAAAAAAAAAATCTGTTGTGTTAATAAAATGTCTGATTGAAAGGTGCATTGCAAAGGCAAAGTCATTTTATGTTGAACTGAATATTTTCTCTGCCCCGCAACATCCGTTTGCTTTGGATTTAATTGTACTGTCTTGATTATATTGATAATCCGTGATTATTTGATAATGTGGAAATAAATATTGATTTTATTCAAAAAATGTCATTTGGTTCTTGTAGTTCTTTTGAATAGCTTTCTAATGATACTTCATTTTCTTGGATTGGATAAGTAATAAGAAAGTTATGACACTTTGAAAATGCTCATCTTTATTTTTTTGTCACAAAAATTTCTTGTTTTTGCGGTTTATTCTGGAATAAAATTTTGCCCTACTCACTTAAAAGGCTGTAACTTTCTTATACTTTGGCCTATCTGAATGATCTTATTACCGTTGGAATGGTCTCTTCTAGACCTTTCCAGTGACATAAAAATCAGGGCAATCCAATGAATTTGAACATTTTAGTCACATTCCTATATTGAGTTACATTATTATATTATTATTAAGAAATATTAGCTTGATTTAGTATTACTAGTTGTAACCAGTAACTATGGTTTAATGTTTTAATATTAAAAAAGGTATGTCAGACGGTGGTGGTCTCCGAGGGAGTTATACCCACCTGGGGAAGGCACGTTGACAAGTGCTTTAAGCGTCCAGGGGGACCGTCCATATGACGTTATGCCAACACAGATCCCCTTTATCGATTACATCATTGTCAGCTGTCGTCTACTTGCCCTTCCGTCTAGTTACTTGGAGGCCCGCAAGTCATATCGACCCCCCACCCCTCCCTCTGTGCAATGAGCCAACCTACCCGTCTGACATACAAATAGCACATTATCACCAAGTGCCTTTTAAGCCCAGCCTAATAAGGGGCATTACATATGGTTTTGACTAAACAGCGCGTTGGCAGATTTAAAATTATACACAATATGTTACATATAAATAATACAGTAAAATGAAATATAAAGATAAATAAATATAACTTTGAAGAGATTTTCTTTCACATACGTACATTTTGAGCCGCAGTGCATGCTGGGAAATATGTGATGCAATTATAGCTGGCTAAGCTAATTGCAAAAACAGGGGTTTTTACCATTTCTATAATACCGTTTCTATCTTTCACTACAAGTTAAGTTGACAACATGAGCAAACCTGAAAAGCCTGAACCCAAAAATCTCCACCTAATGTTAGCAAGCATGCTAATTCTAACCAACGATTGAAGCCGTCTCCGTCTGCCAAGCCCGCCGCGGTCACAAATAGTCACATGAATTCAATGCACGAAACACTGGAAACAACTTTCCGAACCAAGAGGATCATAGATATCATATAGAGAGTAGATGCCGCATTGGCTGCTGGAGCGCAGGAATTGCGGCCGCCATCTTGGACCGGTCGTCCTGTCGCCAAGACAAACAAAAATAAAGAAGACAAACACAAGATGCCTGAGCATTGTGCGGCATATGCCTGCTCAAATCGGCAGATTGTTGAAGCCAGGGATCGGAGGATTACCTTTCACAAGTAAGTTTGAACATTTTTATTGGTTTTATTTAGGAAATAGACTATATTATTACTGTGTTGTTATCTACACCAGTGGGATCTTTGACAGCTAACGTAGCTATCTAGTGCTGGTGTTCACTCAGCTATGAAGGCTAACTGAGACTTTTTAAATCATATATTCCATAAAAATGGCACAACAATGCTACTGTAGAAATAAAACAAATATAACTGGTATTAAATATCTTTCATTGCCATCCCACTCCACTGATTTGCAAATAGGAACAACTGAACATCTGACTATAGAATAGTTTGAAAAGAAACTTACTCATGTTTTTAGCTGCTTGGTTTATCATCAATAGAAATGTGAAATTTTTTATTTTGATGACAAAACAAAAGGTTCTAATAAATTTGAAGGATGAAATAAATAAAGGACAGGAAGAGACTATTTGAAATGAATAGAAACACATGAAATGATTCCAAGAGAAAACCTTGTTAGGATGAGGAAGCTGTTGGTCTGCTGCAGAAACACAGGAGCATCTGGATGTTCAACATTGTTGATGGGTACAAAAGTAGACCAAACATTGCAGAACCGCACACACAAACACAGTTGAACAGCAGTTTGGCTTCACCTTTCACGTGTAGTCCAAAAACTAAAGACACTGGTAATGGTATGCCTGCTTTAGCAGGTTGGGGTTCGATTCCCTACGGTGTCCTGCAGAATATTTGGACTTTTATGCATGAAATGTGGAGCAACCAAAGAATACCAGCAAATCTACTAAGGAATAAATGGTTTATGTGGAAATAGTGGATTATTTGGATTTAAAAGATGTTTTTGGAGCTAACAAGAGTCATTATAAATGATGTTTGGCACATTGTTTATTTTTGCAACAAAATCCTCCAAAATAAAAATGTAAAAAGAATTTAAACTGTATTTGTCGTCCTACACAGCAAACTTTGAAGGTAATTTGCTGAGGCTGACGTTATTTGCATGTATTTACGTGCAACCAGCTCAAAAGCTGATGGAAACTCATGTTGGCATGAATGTAATAGGTGCAGGCAAGATACATTTCAGCAGCCAGGAGCAGCCGCACTTTTAAAAAAAATAAACTTTATTGTAATCGTACTTTCAGTACAAAAAACTGAGCCAAAAAGCCATTTGATAAAAATTGGAATCTATAATCCAGGTACCAAATCTCCCAACTACCCAGCACACATTACCTCTCAGTGGTGTCAAGGTAAAGATTGAAGGTCTGTTATAATATAACAAAAAACCTTAATAAAGCGACCTTTTCTGTTTTATCTTTGACTGCACCACAAAATCACCAATTTAAATAAAATACCTCAAAATGAATGAGGCTTTTCACAGCAATAATTCAGTTAAAAGTATCAGTGATTAAAGTCGATCAATTAATTACAGCTCACGCCTAATTCATCGCACAAAAAATAATCACATGACAGCACTACTCTGTCTATGAAATATATTTTCAAATTTTCAATTCTTAAAGCCAAAACTCTTTCAAAAATGAGCTAAAAATAAGAGTTTTAATCTGGATAATGCAGTGATTTTTTCCCCTTTAATGTGCCTTTTAGTACATTAATAATAGAGTAAAAGAAGATTAATTGTTGTTTGTCAAGAAGAGCAACACAATAGGTTTTGGAACCAACAACAGTCTATCTTCAAAACTATGGAGTTTTGGCGACATCTTGTGGCCAGCAGCTGCTATTTCTTTATTTTTTTTCTAATGTCTGTAACTTTATTATTATGAGTGCATATGAAACAATGGGGAGTAAGTCCGTGTAGAGTGGCTTAGTACGTAAAAACGACTGTCTCCATAAATCCACTCGTATCTAGAGGCTGTCTTGACATTGTTATAACTTCCTGTTTACTCAAGTAACCAGAACCAGAGACTCAAGCGGTTCACCTGTGGGCAGAAGGCACACAGAGACAAAATAGAAGAAAGCATCAGAACAGCTTCTTCTGGTTCATGACAGCTGTCCACAGCACAGAGAAACACAGACAGATGCTGACAGATGCTGACAGAGCAGCTCTTCCAGTGACGCTTCCAGTGACTCCATATTTACATACGTGTGTCCATGATTCACATGTGTTGACCTGCAATGTTGGAACACCTGGGGCCCGTTCCAAGAAGCAGGTTCAACAAATTTAGAGTTCAAACCTGAACTTAGAGTCACTGGACTCTAAATTCTCAAACTCAGGGTTTTCGGTTCCAGAACAGCTGAAAATGTTTGATTCAATCAACTTGAAGTTGTCAGAACCAGAATCAGGTGTGAGCGTCGCGACCATAAAAAGCCCTGATCAATGGAGCAAAGACAGCACGATTCACCATGGCAACGGGGACAAACATCTGAGTTTAGTACTTCCGGCGGCGGAAATTGATAAGTTCCTTCAAGCAAATGCGACTATAGGAGAACATTTACTGCAAGAAAAGCAACACAGCTGCAGCGGTAGAACAGAGAGAAAATATCTGCAGTTATTTGAATGATTCCAAATAATGAATAAATAATGTCAGGAATGTTATTTTGTCTCTTGTTGAGTAAGGAATAGTTTTGATGTGTTACCAATCTAACCAGTAATCTCCATGATCGCATGAATGACCAGTTTTGAATGACACCCCCCTCCCCCCACCTGCACACACGGATATCACTGCACGCTAAAAAAGAAACTGTAGCTGCCTGGCATATGTTAAAAAAGCATTTATTTAATTTTAATTCTCAAG
>NC_050519.1:24995211-24996425 GCF_002922805.2 Oryzias melastigma
CATGTATTTACGCGCAACCAGCTCAAAAGCTGATGGAAACTCATGTTGGCATGAATGTAATAGGTGCAGGCAAGATACATTTCAGCAGCCAGGAGCAGCAGCACTTTAAAAAAAAATTAACTTTATTGTAATCGTACTTTCAGTACAAAAAACTGAGCCAAATAGCCATTTGATAAAAATTGGAATCTATAATCCAGATACCAAATCTCCCAACTACCCAGCACACATTACCTCTCAGTGGTGTCAAAGTAAAGATTGAAGGTCTGTTATAATATAACAAAAAACCTTAATAAAGCTACCTTTTCTGTTTTATCTTTGACTGCACCACAAAATAACCAATTTAAATAAAATACCTCAAAATGAATGAGGCTTTTCACAGCAATAATTCAGTTAAAAGTATCAGTGATTAAAGTCGATCAATTAATTACAGCTCACGCCTAATTCATCGCACAAAAAATAATCACATGACAGCACTACTCTGTCTATGAAACATATTTTCAAATTTGCAATTCTTAAAGCCAAAACTCTTTCAAAAATGAGCTAAAAATAAGAGTTTTAATCTGGATAATGCAGTGATTTTTCCCCTTTAATGTGCCTTTTAGTACATTAATAATAGAGTAAAAGAAGATTAATTGTTGTTTGTCAAGAAGAGCAACACAACAGGTTTTGGAACCAACAACAGTCTATCTTCAAAACTATGGAGTTTTGGCGACATCTTGTGGCTAGCAGCTGCTATTTCTTTATTTTTTTTCTAATGTCTGTAACTTTATTATTATGAGTGCATATGAAACAATGGGGAGTAAGTCCGTGTAGAGTGGCTTAGTACGTAAAAACGACTGTCTCCATAAATCCACTCGTATCTAGAGGCTGTCTTGACATTGTTATAACTTCCTGTTTACTCAAGTAACCAGAACCAGAGACTCAAGCGGTTCACCTGTGGGCAGAAGGCACACAGAGACAAAATAGAAGAAAGCATCAGAACAGCTTCTTCTGGTTCATGACAGCTGTCCACAGCACAGAGAAACACAGACAGATGCTGACAGATGCTGACAGAGCAGCTCTTCCAGTGACTCCATATTTACATACGTGTGTCCATGATTCACATGTGTTGACCTGCAATGTTGGAACACCAGGGGCCCGTTCCAAGAAGCAGGTTCAACAAATTTAGAGTTCGAACCTGAACTTAGAGTCACTGGACTCAAAATTCTCAAACT
>NC_050519.1:24996842-25000349 GCF_002922805.2 Oryzias melastigma
TGCACGCTAAAAAGAAACTGTAGCTGCCTGGCATATGTTAAAAAAGCATTTATTTAATTTTAATTCTCAAGACTTAGAAAATATTCGCCGAATTCTTTTTTTTTAAGCATAAAAAAAACTTCCGTAATCAGGAATTGAACTCGCAAATTCCACAGTGGGAAGCAGCGTATCTGTCAATCGAGCTAATGTTTGGCACAAGTGGTGAACAGTAGATGAGTTCAGATGCTTTCTTGGTGTTTGACATCCCATAATTTCTATTGTTAAGGGTTTAAAATAAGGAAAAGAAAACAGTATTTTTTAATAGCAAGTCCCTGGAAAAACTCACTATTTATAATATCGCTGAAATAAAAATGAATTGGGAAACTGCAGTCAGTCGACTCGTGTCCTCCAAATCCTCTACCGACGTAAATAACATTTCCTCTGGATTAATCAGCCTCCTCTCTACATGATCCTCTATGAATGAACATGTCATTTTGGTTTCTGAGTGGTGAAAACGTGACGTCTCTAATGTGAATGTTCTCTAAATGTTCATGAGGAACTCATATTTGAACATCTTTCACTTTAAAAAGGGGCGGAGACCGCAGAGAACTCTAAGTTTCCTGAAGAAAACCTGCTACCGACCAGGTTTCGTTCACAGACTCAGTTACCATAGTGATTGATTCTGAGTTCAGCTTAACCCGCTTCTTGGAACGGGCTTGGTTTCGCCCACTTTCCCGGGTTTGAGTTATCCCTCTTTCTGAAACCGAAAACTCAGAGTTTTGGTGAATTTGGAGTTCACGAACTCAGAGTTCCAACAAAACCTGCTTCTTGGAACGAGCCCTTGTCCTGTTCTGTTTCATTCATCTCATAATAACTGAAACAATTCACTTTTCTTATGATTGACAGTGATTTACAGCGGTGAAAAGAAGAGGGGAGTGATCATAAGCAGCTGGTTAACACAAGTAACTGACCCACAATGAGAAAGCTTTTCAAAATACACTCTGATGTAAAAGAAAGATGAGAAAACTAGGAGGAAAAAACAATAGCAAACAGAGGCCCTTTTACAACCTCTTAACACATCTTTTACTAAAAACACACCACAGAGAGGTGGACTAACATTTCCACAAACATATCTACCTTACTAGAACGTAAAACCATGAATTTCTCATTAAATGAAGCAAAACCGGCACCTACATTCAATCAGGAAGTGGGAACCCATGGCAGGAAGAAGCGGGCGTGGTTTAGAGAAATCGGAACAAATCCGGCTCTCCGATTGGACACCCCAAAGTTTGATATTTATAATCGAAACAGATCAATCAATTTTATTGAATGAGAAATCAGAACATTCTGAACAAGCTCCACCGAGGCAGGTTCCCATTCTTCTCTGTGGAGTGAAGAGAGAGAGGGGGGGTACTTGGTGACGTGCAGAAGCTCGCGAGTTCGATCCCCGATGTGGACAATCGCAGCATAAAGTATCACACAAGTGCATAAAAAATGGTAAAATAATTAGAACGATGTTGTAAAAATAAACCCATTAGCTGCACCTTACAAGCTAAAACACAAATTGATGTTTCTGAAACAAAACAGCAGTGAATAAAACATCAGGAAAACAGCAAAGAGCACTTTTCTGATGAAATAGACCTCCACACATCTTATCTCAAAGTTATACTGTTCAAAAACAGATCACTGTTAGCTTAGAAATGTAGATTCTATCTGAAAAAGAAGCACAAAACAACATCAATCGTTTTCCCATCACTTTGAGTCTCTGACTCTGTCCTCAGACATCCAAAACCCCTCCATCCAACATCTACTTAAATAGTTGGTCTCTTTAATACACCGTTTTTATTTAATTATTTTACAACATATTTGAAATTATTTAACAGATTTTTTATGCTCTTGTGGGACTTGAAGTTTTACTCCGTGATTGTCCAAGGCTGGCCTCGAACCCGCGACCTTCTTAACAACCGTTACCAAGACGGTTGGTGACCTCTTGGGCCTCTTGCTGCCGTTCAGAAGATCGCGAGATCGAGGCCAGTAAGTAAGGCTGACGATGCATATAAGGACGTGCAACCAGCACAAAAAAAGATGTAAAGTCGTGTTACTCGTGCAGCATTACCCGCACGTGTTTAAGTTTGATATTACTGCACCGATTTTCAGGGTAAATGCATTTTTTAAACATTTAATTAAGAACGAATGGATACCGTTTCTCTAAGTCAGACAACAAAACATATTTTCTGTTAGGATTTTCCATTAGATGTTTGCTTAAAGGGCATGAATGTGATTTTCAAATGTTACTTTGTTAGGCAAACATTGCAGAAAAGCCTCTTGATGATGACCGCATGTGCATGGCTGAACCAGTCAAGTTCTGTGTTTTTCAGATGTCAAAAAACAAAGGTAGGTTATGAGTTTAACGTAACATGCATGAAAATCTTTCATTATCCCCCTATCTTTTAAAAGAAAATACATGAATGAATAAATAAACATTTCTTCCTGTGCTCAGACTCCTCTACCCGGATGTTAAATGTCTGCAGTGGTTGCAGCGCCAAACGTCCAAAGGATGGCTTCACCAAGGCTGCGCTGGAGAATACAGCAAAGTCTTGGGAAATGGATCCTTCGACTGTGGATGCACAAATTTGTCTGACAGCACTGGGTAAAACAACAACTATCTTGATCCTTAAGTGACTAATGTCACATCCTGTAAAATGACAGGAGTAGGAGGTAGAGCTGGAATATTTAAATATGTGCATGTCTTTATTAGAGTTTCATCTGCAGCTGGACTCTTCTCATTTTATATTTTTTCAAAAGAAGAAAAAACAGTCAACAGCTTTTTATTCAATGTTTAATATTGAGATAAATCAACTGCCAGCTCAGGATTTTAGGTTACAGTTTGAAAGTTTTTGCTTTTATGAATGCAAATATTAAGAGTCTACAGAGCAACAAACTAAACAAAAAGTAAATACATTAGATCCAGTTTAAATAGGAACATTTAAATATCTTGTACTGAACGTATTCTCCCCTTGATGTAAATAATGCCGTAATCCGTGCTCTCTTCAGACGTGCCTTTGATGTTGATTTACAATTATTGTAGCACTACAGCGCTTATCCATGAAACTTAGCTTAAATAGCAATGCTTTAGGGGAAAAAAAAAAAAGGGATTTTGTAAAATAAAAACATCAGCAACAAGGAAAATATGAACAGAACACTGAGATCAAAAATGGACCATAACACAGAAAACTGAACAGGAAGATAAGGAACACTGCTTTATTGAGGAACTAAACTGTGTTCTGTAAAGAAAGAACAGAAAAAAAGGAATGATTAGTTTGCTGGCTCAAAAAAAAAAATATCAAAACAAAGGGAAATGGAGACTTGGCCAAACATAACAAATCAGGGAGTCTGCTTACCCAGCCACCTTGACCGTCGGAGTCAGCGGCTCCCTGCTAAGGCTGCCTAACAGAAGTCTACCTATACAAAAGAAACAAAGCAAGCCCGCAAATAAAGACTGCCAAGGCCCATCCCCAAAGCTAACAT
>NC_050519.1:25000438-25013428 GCF_002922805.2 Oryzias melastigma
TGCTGCTCAGTCTTCCCCTCCTCTGCCTCTGCCTCCTGGTTGAGGGCCTCCTCTGGTTTAAATAGCCATCAGGTGGTAATCAGGATAATTGGTCCCCACCTGCCAGATGAACAGAGCAACAGGGCAGGCAAAAGAAGCAGTATGTCAGCCATAACACCTACTAGTGAAGGGGAGGCCTGGTCCAAGGCATTTGCAGAGTGTCAGCGAGCTACTCTGGGAGGGCCTATGGAACCATATGAAGCAGATGTTAGGCTGAAGCGCCAGCCCCCAGTCATCATTCCCCTTCATTCAGAGATGGTTGTGTGGGCCCAGGTGACCAACGCTCCCGCCCATTCAGTTGGCCCACTTCTTGTAGAGCCTGCAGCAGAGTATGAGACAGACTGGTGTGTGGGGCGCTCCCTTGTTACAATTAGGGAGGGCAGTGTCCCCTGTAGGGTTTATAATCCTAACCTGTACCCAGTTGAGGTCCCACAACGGCGCACCCTGGCCCGGGTGGTTGAAGTTCCATTGGGGGATGTAAGGGGAGGGCAGGAGTTGGTGCTCACATCTGTGGCCCCGGATATAGTGGAGGTGAAAGTAGGGCAGATCGAGGTGTTGGAACAGGAAGACTATGGGTCTCACCCTGTGCTGTCCCTGCAGGGGGACAGCCTCACGCAAGAGCAACAAAGTGAGATGAAGTCACTGCTGGACAGATGGAGGGGGGTGTTCTCCCGCCATGACGAAGACTTTGGCTGTACGGGGCTAGTAAAGCACCAGATTCCCACTGGTTCTGCACCACCAAGCCGTGAACGCTATCGCCCGGTTCCCCCAAGCCTGTACAAAGAACTACAAACTCTGTTGAAAAACATGCTGAACAATGGGGTTGTTAGTGAAAGTAGTAGCCCATGGGCTGCCCCCATTGTCCTGGTTAAAAAGAAAGACGGGGCTTGGAGATTTTGCGTGGACTATAGGAAGTTGAATGCATGTACGCATAAAGATGCATATCCCTTGCCACGGATCGAAGAGTCTTTGACAGGACTAAAAGCTGCCAAATGGTACTCCACTTTAGATTTGGCCAGCGGCTACTGGCAGGTGGAGATGGACCCTCAGGATAAGGAGAAGACGGCGTTCACAACTCCGTTTGGCCTCTATGAGTTTGAGCGTATGCCCTTTGGGCTTTGTAATGCCCCGGCAACCTTTCAGAGGCTGATGCAGCGTAGTTTGGGGGGCTTAGTCAATGACTCAATACTGATCTACTTGGATGATGTTGTTTTTTCACCTGACTTTAACAGCCACGTGAGACACCTGGAAGAGGTATTCCAGAGGTTGCACCAATGCGGCCTAAATTGCAACCAAAGAAGTGTAGCTTGTTCCAACGCCAGGTGGCCTATCTGGGCCATATCATCAGCGAACAGGGAGTAGCAACAGACCCATCAAACTGCTGCTGTAAGAGACTGGCCAGTGCCCCAGACTGTGAAGCAAGTACGGTCATTCCTGGGCTTCGCAGGCTACTACCGTAGGTTCATCAATGGCTTCTCAAAGGTAGCTGCACCTCTACATGCCTTGATTTGTGGCATTCCACATGAAAAGAAAACCACTCCAGTTGACTGGTCAGACGAATGCCAGCAAGCTTTTGACTCCCTTAAGGAAGCGTTAATCTGTGCACCAGTGTTGGCCTATGCAGACTTTTCACAACCTTTCAGGCTGTATACTGATGCCAGCTTTGAGGGCCTTGGGGCTGTTTTAGCGCAACTACAAGATGGCAAGGAGCGGGTCATTGCCTATGCCAGTAGAAGTCTTCATCCAACAGAGCGTAATGACCAGAACTATAGCTCCTTTAAGTTGGAGTTGCTGGCTTTAAAATGGGCAGATGCTGAAAAGTTTAAAGACTACTTGTATGGCTCTGACTTCACTGTATTTACAGATAACAACCCCTTGGTGCACCTTGAAACTGCCAGATTGGGAGCAGTGGAGCAGAGATGGGTTGCCCAACTAGCCAACTTCAAGTACACAATCAAGTACCGTCCGGGTACTCAACAGGCTGATGCCCTTTCCCGGCTGCCAGCAAGACCAGCGACCCTTCCTGTGTTGGCTGTGGGGGCAACGTCTAGTTCAGGAGAAGACTGGATTGAACGCCAGTCCCAAGACTCTGATCTTTTGTGGATCCGCAAACTGAAGGAACGCTGCCAACCCAAACCTGAGGTATGCGTTGGGGCTTCACGTTTCCTAAAAGGGTTGCTTAAAGACTTGGACAAGATTGATCTCAAAGAGGGTGTTTTGGGGAGACAAGGGGTTCAAACTGGCTCCAGTTCCCCTCCTTTTCAAGTTTTGATCCCAAGACAGGAAACCAAAGAGATATGGAGGGCCTATCATGAAGAAATGGGCCACCCAAACAGTGCTCGGACAGTTTCAGCACACCAACAACGTTGCTACTGGCCAGGAATGGGGCAAGATTCCAAGGAATGGATAGAGACCTGTCCCCAATGCGTCTGCAACAAAGCAGGGCCATCAGGAAGAGCACCTCTACACCCAATCTGTACATCGTATCCGTTTGAAGTGGTGGGGGTGAATTTTCTCTCCCTGGGCCGTCCGGAGGACAGGTATCAATACATACTCGTAATTACTGATCTGTTCACTAAATATGCAATTGCAGTGCCTGCAAGAGACCAGACAGCGGAGACCACAGTTCGGCTGTTGTACGACCATCTCGTCCACACCTTTGGCTGTCCAGAACGAATCTTGACAGACCGTGGTGCCGCCTTTGAGTCTGCCCTGATGGCCCAACTCTGCCAACTGTACGGATGTAAAAAGAGTAGGACAACAGCATACCACCCTCAAGGTAATGGTGCCTGTGAAAGATTCAACCAGACTCTAATAAAACTTTTAAGCTCCTTGACAGAAGTGCAGCAACAGCAGTGGCCAACCAGGTTGCCCGCTTTGGTGCAGGCTTACAATAATACAGTTCACAGCACCACTGGAATAACTCCTCATTATGGGGTATTTGGGAGGCATGCAAGGCTACCTGTGGACTGGCCTCAGCTCTGGTACTTCGCACCACACCTTGGAGGGTTGGGTGAAGAAACACCATGAAGCACTGAAACATGCCAACCAAGCTGTGAAAGAGCACTCTGAGGACAGGCGTGGACCAGAGCAAACTCGCTACAATCGTAACGCCAGATTGGTGCCTTTGCTCCCAGGAGAACGTGTGCTAATCCGGAACTTTCGTTGGAGGTCTAAAGGAAAGCTGGCGCCTAGGTGGGGGTCTGAGCCATTTGTGATTGTGAAACAACTGGGGGAGGATCACCCCACTTACCTTGTTCACCCTGAAGGTAAAGGCACCCCAGCCCGGACTGTGCAAAGAAATAATCTACGGCCATGCCTTCTACAGGGTGAGGCAGAAGCTCACCATCCTGCACCAGAAGTGACTCCACCCAGCCTACCACCTCCTACACAGTGGCTGTCGTGGGTGTCCTCAGATAAAATGTCCAGAACCAGAATGCAGCAGCAATAAAGGTTGCAGAGGCGCCAAGGCTAAACTTTTCTCTTTTATTAAAGAAAACGAGCACATCCGTTGCTCACAAGGCTCACTTCGCAGCTTCACACAGTAGCTTCTCACAGCTTCAGAGCCCCACCCCAAACATTTTCACATCCTTATAAACCCACTACGCCCCTCCCAGTGGGCGTTGCAATCAATTAATGTTTCATATTTACACAGTTATACAATACTTCTAATAAATTAAAGTAAACAAAAACATTTCACAGACGAACTGAAAACACTCCGCTGTCCGAACAGCGACCTCCCGGTCCACCTTAAAAAAAATAATATAAAGAAGTCAGGTAAGTCACGTGACCGGCAGGATCAGACGCTGACTTCCTGTAAACAAAAGAAAACAGAAAAGAGCTACAGTGACGGCATGTTTGGCTATATGTAAATGTAAGTGTATGGATTACGTGTCGGCAACCCTGTGTGCACCCAGGGGGACCTGCAGAGGGAGAGGGACAGAGAGGAACGTAAGTGCTTGAGATGAATGGAGCGCGTGTGTGGCTGCGGGTGTGTGTGTGTGTGTGCGTGTGCGTGTCTGAGTGCAGCTATCAGCTGACGGTGCTACACCGTCACAGTGGCTTCCTAGGCTGATCCTGAATCGGGTTAGCCCGACAGCGCAGGTAGCTGTACCAGCAGCAGCTCCAGAGAAGGACCACCCTCCAGAAAGGGAAGATGCCTCAGAGCCTGAATTGAGGCGCTCCCATCGCTCCAACCTGGGTAAGCCCCCTGAACGATATAGAGACTGATTGGCCGGGACGACCACATTTGAAAGCTGGGGGAAAATGTCAGAAAGTAAACTGTTCAGTTTGTCCACTCATTGTGTTTTATTGATTTGTGGTTTATTTTATAGACTTATGTGCATGCTTTGTGGTGATGTTTTTTATTTGTTTTGAAATGAGATGGGACTGAACAGGCTAATGACATGATGACACTCAGCTGTGCTCAGTCACACCTGGCGAACACTTAAGACAGAGCAGGAGACTCAACGGGGGGCCCGCTGAGCGCAGAGTGGAAGGACGCAGAGAGTTCGCACTCCCAGACTGGACGCAGGAACCACGGACCAAATCCGCCCTGCGACAGAGAGAGCACGGCTGGAGAGGCGCGGGAGCAACCTGTAGTTTGTGCCCGAAGAGGAAGCACGGGACCAGTGGAGCTGCGAGCCCGAGCGCGAGCGGATGCAGCGGGAGATCACTGTCAACGCCTGACTGAGCTAAGTAAAGGAACGTGAAAACGTCACCGTGTGAGCACGAGGTCGACGCTGTTGTTAGCCCGACAGTAAATCTCCCGCCGGTGTGTCTCTAGGGCCGGCGAACCAGGAAGTGCAGCTGCAAGCGCGAGCCACAGGAAAGAAGAGGAGCACAAGCTGCGGAGGAGGACGGAGCTCCCCCCGCCCTCACAGACTCTTTGTTTTAATTTTGTTTTATCTCCAGTCATTTTAAGAGGACGTTTTGAGGGCTACTGCATTTTACTTTTTTAAATCCTGGTGACTTTTACTATTTGTCTTTTTAAAAATCCAGCCCTTTTTTTTATTGATCTTAAACCTCTTAAAATCTTAACATTTTTTATTAAAATTATTCATTCAAATTATACATTCTTTAACGAACTGTGCTTCATTTCTGAACGATTATTGTGATCCTTGAACCTGAATGGTCGTTTGACCTCACACTTGCATCATGTGATTTTATGGTTGAGTATTTTCATAACCAACTAATATTAGGAATTGATGCTGTAGCCCCACTAAAAACAAAAAGAGTGAAAACTAAAGCTACAGCACTTAACTGGATAAATGAGGACATTAGAACCATGAAATGTGAGTGCAGGAGAGCAGAGAAAAGGTGGAAGAAATCTAAACTAACTGTACATCTAGAAATGTTTAAAGAAAAGCAAATGATGTACAGCCATGCAATTAATAAAGCTAGAAACCTCTAATTCTCAAACTTAATTATACAATATTGTCAGGAGTCAGAGCTCTGACTCCCCCTCTGGGCACCAGCGGGAACAGTCACCAGAATACTAACTGCACTTCATTTCCCAGAAGCCCATACCCACAGTTCCTGGTTCCTGCTCAGCTGTCTCCAATCATACAATCACCCACCTGCTTCTTAAGCAGCACACAGAGCCACACTCACTGCGAAGTTTTGTTTGTGCCACCCTGCCTGCATCTCCGAGCGTTTATTCCTGGACCTGACTTTCTGCCTCTGACCCTGTTTATTCTGATTGCCTGCCGCCTGCCCCTGATCCTCGCCTGGACTCTGGCTAGTCTACTCTCTTGTCTCGGATGATCCCATGCCCGTGTATGACCTCTGCCTGTCTGACCCTGCTTAGTTTTGTGGACTATTAACTTTGATAGTAAACCTTCTGCACTTGGAACCAGCTGTCTGCCCGCCTGTGACAAATATAAAAATGACCCTAAATTTCTCGTTTAACTTATAAACACTAAAGGACTAAAGGAGATTTTCAGAAGTCCTGCATGACGGCATCATATGAGAGTTTCGCAGACCATTTCAGGAGTAAAATCAATACTATTAGATCTAGTCTTTTCAACTCAAGTAGACCTTGATTTTAATGAATCAATAGCATTGTATTTATCAGAGGAAACACTGGAAAGTTTTGTCCTGGTTGATGGTGTGGCTCTTGGTCGAGTTTTCTCCCAGTAACAGACGACCACATGTCTTTTAGACGTAATCCCCACATCACTTTTAAAAACGTATTATGACTCCTAAACATAGTAAACTACTCTCTTGAGACAGGGGTCTTCTAGGGAGAAAAAGTAGACTCACTCTGATTTGTGGGTGCATAATTCTTCATTTGTGCATAAATTAGGATTTGTGCTGGTGTATTCTTGATTTGTGTGTGTTGAGCCGCTGCCCGTAACAGGGATTGACTGCCTGTTTTTAGGTTTATAGCTCCTCTCTTTGGTTCTTATTCACAAGTGAGACTCTCGTGATTCCCGATTTATTTTTACACACGGAGAATAAGTGTGTGAGACTACTCTTTTATTATTTAGACAGGAGAGAGGGAGAGAGACTCGTGGTTTTATTTTATCACGATTTTTTTCTACGTGCACCGAGTCAACGTGTGAGACTACTCTTGTTTTTTTAACACAAGAGGGGAAGAGAGACTCGTGCATCCCAGTTTTTTTTTGCACACATGGAATGGGTGTGTGAAACTACTCTTATTATTTAGCCACGAGAGAGGAAGAGAGACTCGTGCTGTCTGCCTATTGAGGTTCACTAAATATCACTATTTAGATACACTCAGTTAGGACTTTAAATGGCACATAAGGTAAACCCATTGTAGATACCACCCAACTACAGTATGTTTATTTATTTCAGAATAAAAACCATATAAGATAACCTTCTACAAGTTCATGACAATTTCAGGCCTAAGTTTTTATAGGTCTATTTATTTATTTATTCATCAGAATAGAAGAGAGGAGAAGTAAATGAGAATAGAGAACATGTTTATATATACACCATTGAAACAGAAATATTTATAAACATTCAATACAATACAAACAATAAAAACACATCTACAAATGTTAAAACATTTTGTAAATTGAACTAAATATCACTTTCAAGCTTGAATAACATTTTGAACAAGTGAGAAAACTTAAATCTTTTCTTTACTTTGTGACACTGTAAACAGAGGTTTACCATCAACTTTTTAAAACCTGCCCTTGTCTATGGGCATACAACGTGTAAAAAGAACATTATAACTTTGAAATAGAGGTAAAAATAGTTTTGTATAATGAAATAAAATAAAATGAATAAAAATAAGGCAACAAGAGATAAACCCAGATAGTTTTTGTTTCCTTTTTTAAACAGTTAAAAACAAGTATAGCATAACATGTACATCAGCCACTGCACTTGTACTTTTTTTTATATCATGAAGCAGCCTTCCAAGCACACCATTTGGGTGTTTTTTTGCTAGCCACTCGTTCCACTCAATCACACACAGGTGCTCCTTTAACAGGTTTTCAGTTCGATTTCCTCGAAGCCTCCATACATTTTCTTTGTATGTTCGCCATGCCCTTTCAAGGTGTTGTGTGTGAGCACCTGTGTGAACATCTACATATGCCTGACTGTGATTGACAGTGTGGTGTTGGTACCCAAGTGCAGGGAGGATACGGTATGCTCGCCATTCGTCACTAATGATAGTGGATCCAGGTTTTACATGGTGTGCAATTAGTGGCACAAGTTCTCTGTGACTTCTTTTTTCAACAAGACGCAGAACTGGCTTTCCATTCCTCTCGTCATGAACCCCCAGCATGCCAAAAACCCATTTTTTCCTCTTCCAAGCTCCTGTCAGTCTTCCTCTTCCATACTGTTTGAACAAATAGAGAAGAAAAAAAAAAACAATTTAAGAACAGTTTATACAAATGCCTGGCTTATAAACACTTTTTTTTAAATCTAAAAAAGAACATAACATACTATTCAGGAAAAGATATTGGGATAAGTATATATTCAGATACGTGATAAGAAATCAATTATTATTCATAAATTTTTACTCACTTAGAACACAAATATTTTTCTGTGATCCATAAAATATGATCAGGGAATATAATGATACAACTCAAATTGATCCACATTCAAAACCTTTGAAAAGTTTGGCCTGAATATTAGTTACTTAAGGATATAACTGTTGGAGTAGGCTCAAAGTGCACATTTAGATCACTGACCAATATGGTAAGCTAACAATTGTGACTGACACACACACACATTTACACACTTAGATAAATAATGCATTGATTTTACCTTTCTTTTATGTCGGAAGTGACTCTCATCAATAACAACAAATTCACGTTGTCCACCAATGAGTTGTCCATTTCTTAGTCTCATTCGTTCCACAGCCGTTGAGCAGACCTCACGTATTTTTTTTGCCATCTTGGTCAGTGTGGCTGAACTTGCTGCGATGTCATCGTCCATCATGTCTATCTGTCGTAGACGCAAACCTTGGGAAAACCTAAGAAAAGACAAAATAGTTTTCTTCAACTCGTGCACTTGTTAAAGAAATAAGGGATAAATTCTCTATCAATCAAACTTCAAAAAAATGTATTGTAGGCAAAAATATATTATGAATTTTTTTTCTTTCAATTGTCTCTAGAGGGCTCTTTTAAAAGGCAAACCAATGTGTATTTCAAGACCGGAACCATAAGAATAATTGAGAAGCAAATCGGATTAAAAACAAGTAAAAAGTAGTAAATCTCAACATACTATCTCTAACTAGTGAAGTAATAAGCATTTTGGTGCTAATTTTAATATTTAACTTAGCATAGGTTTCTATACATTTCAGTTCAGTCAAAAATTCATGGGAAATATGTCCAAATTTAAAAAGTAAATTACTGTCAAAGCAGAAGTAAACTGTCGGATGTAAAATGTTCCCAAGTTTTTTTTTTAATCTGACAGATGTATCACATTTTTATTTTTACCACTAAGGGGCGCTAGTTTATAAACAGAGATACATATAACGTCATCACGCTGGGCACGTTTGGAAATACCATTTTCTTTTTCCCTCCAATTTTTGAATTTTTCTGTTGGTGGTTACATGGAGTTCCGACAGAAGTGTTCCATGAAATAAATATGCCAGAGCGGTTAAAGAGGACCATTGTCTCTGTTGTTTATTGCAAGGGCATAGCTCAACAAAACATATTTTTAAATGGCTATTACAACAGAGATTTAACTGCATGGCCACCAGAAAAAGCACAAGTAGCTGCTAGTTATAGGGGTACCACCTTGAGAATGGTGTAGATGCAGTGTATTGTGAAAGTCACATACCTGTATATGAACTGCATCCAGTCTAAAAGGGATATTTTAGAACGTTGGAATAGAGACTTGTGTCTTATGCACTTGACACTTTTTCTCCCTCTGTGCATGACACTCTGGCATGTCCTGTGGAGTAAAGAAATATATGAATAAAAAAGAAAAAAAAAATGATTTAATCCAAATGACAATTTTTCACAATTTGTAATATCAATAGCTTTCATTTACTGCAGCTCTAGAAACAACTTAACTTACCATGTGCAATGGTCTTTGGTTTTCCATTTTTTCAATTTCATTCTCCCTGAACAGATGCTGCATTTCATTTTCTGCCTTAGAAGCTTGTTTTTCTGCATCCATTTAATCAGTTTAAGTGTTTTTCTTTTGGATCTGCCCTCAAAAATCATCTTCCGTAATTTTTTTACCAATATCATTTTTTGTCAAGAACTTTGTAAATGGTTTAATTTTTCTGGCAAATGCCCGCGCTCACCTTTGAAATCAACGTCAACGTATCATCACTAGCGTAAGAGTGCTTAACGTACCGCATTGGCAGCTCACGTTAAGCAAACGTGCTTTGCAGATAATCAGTTTTTTTTTTTCGAACAAACTTTATTAAACCATCTTATCCGTGTAACCAGAGACATTATAAATATTTCAATAAAATTAGTAAGATTTATAAAAATATAAAATGTATGTCTATCGGCTATAACCCCTTTGTCGGAAGTGATGTAATTTACGCATGCTAAGAGTGACTGATTCGCCGTTAAATGTCAATATTATGTTGTCAATAAATTTTTTTTTTTTTTTAAAAAGGGCTCCTGATTGCGGTGCACGTGCAATCGTGAGACTAGCTAACATGTCTGTGCCGCATGTTAAAGGCAGCATAATTAAAACACGTTCCAGAGTAATGGCGGAGTTGACTGACAATGAACCAAAGAAAAAAAAGAAGAAGCTAATGGACAACGCCACTGATTCTGGTTAGTCACTGCATTTACGTTTTTTTTCCTCGAAGAAAAAATATCGGAAAAGTTCTGTTGGGGGGAGGAAAGGAGGAGGAAATTTAGTTGTTCTGTTTTTTTCTTCCCCTCAACCAGAATCTTTTTTACTATGGAGCTTCAAAGTAGCCTGATTTGTGTCTTATTGTTTATAATTAAAGTTTGTTAGTTACATCACATTTTATGAAAGCTTCTCTTTTTTATGTAGTAATCTAACGATAGGAAAATAAACTCGTTTTTAACCAATCTTGACATTACAATTAATTAAGAGGCCTAAGGTGTTTATCAAGTTTATTTTAATCTAGTTAAACATGTTAGTAGATAGCTTGCTACTGTCAGTAAAATGCGTTTTAAATTGATACAATTTGATCTTCTTCTTTCACAGTGCAAAATGCAGTGTCACCAACTGCACGGCTATCATTAAAAAAACAACAACAAGAGATCCATCTGCTGAAACAAAAACTGCAGAATCAGCAGGAAGTCATGAAAGACCTTTCAGCAGAAAGAGACTTTCTGAAAGAACAGCTAAGTATGTAAACACAGCACCACATTTTGCAGGCATTGTTGTGATCTCTTTGGGATAGTAAAAAATAAGAAATGAATATGTCTTTGGATCATAACAGTTATATTTGTTCTGCAGCAAAGCAGCATCCTCAGCCATCATCAAGTGGTGTTGTACGGCATGGGAAACAGCATAAAACACCTGAGCTGTCAAGTTCTTCAGAGTTGAGCAGTAGTTTGGCCTCAAGTGATTCATCCATTGATTATTCCTCTGACAGTTCTTCAGCCTCTTCTGACAAAACTAAAAAGAAGAAAAAGAAGAAGAACAAGAACAAGAGGAAGAAGAATCCAAAAAAACACAAGAAAATGGTCAAGGCTGGAGAAAAGCCACAAAAAAAAGCTTACAGAGATGTCAGAAGAGGTGATTAAAATATTGAACTTTTTAAAAACTCAAAAAGACTTTAGTTGCCTTGTGAAAAATTTGCTATTTTCTCTTCCTTGACAGAAAGTCAGCGACACATTTGATGCATAATTCTGTTGGGTATGCCTAGGCTCAATCCGAATTCTTCCCTTCTCCCTAGCCTTTTTCCCTTCCCCTTCATTTTAAGGGGAAGTTTAAGTTTAGTGTTGCACAATAATATCGGTTATCAATAAATATTGGCTGATATTGAAGGGGAAGGGAGAAAGAAAGAAATCGGATTAGGACTTACTCTGCACTTTTTAAATTTTATTTTTTAGAATAGGTTCAAGAAAAAAACAAATGTCATGAGGTTTAAAAAAGATGAACTAATGAAACTGATGGAACTATCTAAAGACTATATCTTACAGCTTAATCTTATTCTAAATTTTGCTAAATTGAGGATAAACCAGCTGACTAAGGCCACCCTTGAAACTGACTATGATCAATTCAATTTTGACACAAAAAAACTTCAGAGCTTTGGGGGACAGAGCGCTTCCTTTTCTGACATTGCGACCACTGTGGTAATTAGAATATCATGGTTAGAAGCTGTTTGTGGACATCTTCCACATCAAGTTTGGTGGGAATGTTACTTAACAGTTTGGGAAACAATTAATGAATGTTTCTCAGTATATATGTCATAGAATTTGCCCAGTGCATAATTATAAAACATTGTGTCTTTTATGTTTCAGCCCGTGACCCAGATGACATCGTGGAAAGGTACACCAAAGTGTTAAAGGCGTTTAAAAGAGGACTCACCTTGTCCGGAGCCTTCCAAAAAATTGGGGTGGACCGAAACACTGTAGTCATCAACGCTCCAGTGGCAGAACTTGCCATCGCAGACCAAGAAAAATATTCTAAGCTAAAAAGCTGTCGCATGCCCAATGAGAAGCTGAGTGATTTCATCAAGTCTTGCATGGAAGAAATTAAATCCAATTCAGAAATTGAAGAAAAAAATCAAACAACTAAAACAAAATGGGCAGTTACTGCTCATAGGCAATGGCAAGTTTTAAAAAGTTGATGGTAAACCTCTGTTTACAGTGTCACAAAGTTAAGAAAAGATTTAAGTTTTTCTCACTTGTTCAAAATGTTATTCAAGCTTGAAAGTGATATTTAGTTCAATTTACAAAATGTTTTAACATTTGTAGATGTGTTTTTATTGTTTGTATTGTATTGAATGTTTATAAATATTTCTGTTTCAATGGTGTATATATAAACATGTTTTTTGCAAGTTTTATGCTTTGTGCTTGTTGATGCTGCAAAACATTCAATAAATCCTTAACAATGTTTATTAACACATGTATTAAGCTTGTATCCAGTTTACTAATATGGTTTTGATCACACTTTAGATAAGGTGCTGCAAAACAGTCAATAAATGGTTAACAAGGTTTATTAACACATTTATTAAGCTTACTACCGGTTTACTAGTATGATCTTTGTAGACAATGGTCTGACTGAGTAGTCAATATTCTCATTAACACTATCAGGTATTTTCAAGACACCTATAATGCTAATAAATATTTTACTAGCATTTAACACATCATTAATGCAGTAAATTAATCCTTTGGTTTATTAAAGGTTCTAATTAAGCTTATTAACACATAAGTCAGTGTGAGACATCTATAATGATATTTAATGTCTTACAAGAACTGTAAGCCTTACTAATGTGTTAACAAGTTTTGTTAATGATTCTTATTAAGCTTGTTAACACTTATTTGTTCCACGTTTACAATGGTAATAAATGTAACAATAAGC
>NC_050519.1:25013678-25019231 GCF_002922805.2 Oryzias melastigma
GCAGCAATTTCTTCTGCAATTTGGTTTTTCTACAACTCAAATCAATCGTAACAAGAAAGAAAAAGAGCAAAATTCCAAGAGTAATGATTAAAAGAATACTTCATAGATTTCAAAGGGTCAGACATGACTAGGATAATGATAATGTAGCTGGATGGCTAAGTTGCCCATCATCAGTTTGTCTTCACTAAAGAACTCAGTCTTTACCTAAAGTCACAGTAATACTCCTAACCTGTAGAATGTGCTGCTTTCTTGGTGTGTAACTCTACATTTCTAGCAACAAAAACATTTTTATTTTCTTTTAAAGTGTTGAGTAATGTTAATTAGCGTAAACTTGTCACAATGAAATGTGTTTACCTTTTGTATGAGGAAGTAATTCAGGTCTATTTGTGGGGAAAGACACAACAGCAAAGATCATTGAAAGAATGTGTATGAACTGGTTTGAGAGGAGGAAGCCTCAGACCTTCAGGAAGTGTAGCCACTGCTGGTCCTTTCTGACTAGACTGGAGGTGTTTGATGAAGCGTAGAGATCTGCAGAGATTTGGACTTTGAGGAATTTTAAGGAATCTACCCAGTCCACATTCTCTCCATTGAAGGGGGCAGGTGCATCTGTGTTTTGCTGGAAGTTTATGAGTTCCAGTCTTGCTGAAGGTCAGTTCCAAAATGTTTGATTCACACCTCTCACCAAGACTTAGTAGAACAACTTTGTGACATGCCTTATTGCTCCCTGTTATCCGCCTCAACAGTAAATTTGTCAATATTGTTTGTTGGGTTTGTGGGACTGCAGTCAGATGTAAAGAGCGAGTAGATAAATCTGCTCTAGACAATAACAGCATTCCATATACTGGAGTGGGTTTAACAGAAATCCATGAACAGATAGATAGTGAGATACCCAGGTTGGCTCACCTGAAAATCAGAATGTCCAACTATTAGCGAATTGTAGACTGTGCTGTAATCACTATATAGCATCAAGCTGTAGCTATCTTGTTTCTCTAAATCACTCAGTGTACCACCTCTAAAGGTGCTTTTACAGTGAACGCGATTCACGCGGCAGAAGCGACCTGTTTCATTGTTAAATTGGGATTTCAAATGATTTTACCAAACATTTCTCCCAATTACTGGAGCTTTAATCTTCTCTGTATCTCTCTGAACAAGATCTCAATCCTCAAACTTCTACTGGTTCTATTGCGTTTGAAATGGTTAGCTCAGGTGATGTGTCACTGGCCATAAGTAAACTGTCCGTTTACTTACGCTAGAACACATGGTGAGATGTCAGGGGTATTGTTAAATTCTAAGAAGGTTGCCCACTCTTTTTTAAAGGATTCAATAAACTCTTGGTCTTTTAACAGAGATGTACTCCTGGTTGTTTTATGATGTTGCTTCCCTCTGTGGCTCAGCTGTTGGACAGGACAAAAAAATAAATAAAAAAGAGTTCCTCAAATTAGCTTCTTCTGTTTTATCCGCTCCACTTGCTGAACTTTTCAATATGTCCCTTTCTAGTTGTGCTGTTCCTGTTGCATGGAAATGTGTCAAAGTAATTCCTTTACATATATGTGGTGATTTCCAAAATTTAAATAACTACCATCCCATTTCAATTAATAACAATGTAGCCAAAGTTTTTGAAACAATTATTTTTAATCAATTATTTAGTTTTCCTGCTTCATACAACATCCTTTCTCAATATCAGTTAGGATTCAGAAAACACTTCTCTACAACTACTGCTCTAATGAAATTTACTAATGAGATCTACTCTAACTTTGATAATAAAATGTGCACAGACATTATCTTCTTGGACTTCTCCAATGCATTTGACCTGGTTGATCATTACCTTCTTCTGGATGAATTGTTCACTGGAATCTATAAAGGTGTTCCCCAAGGTTCCTTGCTGGGGCCACATTTATTTTCAATTGTCATCAACGACCTTCCAAATTCTCATTCAAACTGTAATATCCATCTTTAAACTGATGATATGCAAAATTCATATTCAATCAATCACCAGTAAATTAAACCAGTGTTTTTCAGCCAGTGCGCCGCGGCACACGGGTTGAGAGGAGCTGCAGCTCTCCAACATCTCAAAAGAACCATGACAGGAGAGGATTCTCTATTTACTGGTTTACTTTTTGGACTGTTTTAGATTCATTTTCTCTGTGAAGATTACAGAAAGGGATTGTTAAAATATGGTTGTGTGTAGCTTTCTGGAAAAACACAGTTGATTACATTCAGACAAATGTTTAGATTGTTGCACTTTTTGTGTTGGCTTACAAAACCGACCCGACCCCCCATTAGAGACGAATACAGATATGTGGCCCTCACAACAAAAAGTTTCTGGACCCCTGGCTTAAAGCAGCTCTTCACCTCCGCGCCTGTTTTGGCTCAACCTTATCCTTCCAGCCAGTTCATCGTTGAGGTAGATGCTTCTGACACTTGGGTGGGGGATGTGTTATCTCAGCGGGGGTGGGTTGACAGCAGGTTGCGCCCTTGTGCCTTCTTTTCTCGACGGCTTACCCCGGCAGAGCGCAATTACGATGTGGGTGATAAGGAATTGCTGGCTATCAAACTAGATTTGGAGGTATTGTGGTCTGGACGGATCACAAGAACCTGTTGTACCTCTGGACCGCCAAGCAGTTGAATTTGAGGCAGGCGCGGTGGTCATTGATTTTCTGTTGTTTTGATTGTGTTGTTTTATACCGCCCTGGCTCCAAGAACGCCAAACCGGATGCGCTGTCCCGTCAACAACTCAACGAGTTTTTGGTGGAGGACCAAGAACCCAAGACCATCATCCCTCCCATCCCGTTTCCTCGGGGCGCTCTCCTGGCAGCTGGAGAGGGACGTCAGAGCTGCTCAGTCTCAGGAGCCTGACCCTGGGGGGTTCCTCCTAACTATTTGTCTGTTCCCAGTGGCCTAAGGAGCCAGGTTCTTCAGTGGGCTCACTCTTCCCAGCTCACCTCTCTGTGTGTGGATGTCAGGGGTGCGGAGGACAGTGTCTTTCCTGCGTCGCCGGTACTGGTGGCCTGGACTGTCTCAAGACACACATGACTTTGTTTCTGGCTGCGTCATCTGTTCTCAAAACAAGGTCAGTCACAAACCCCCCGATGGAGAACTTCACCCCCTGTCAATCCCAACCCATCCGTGGTCACACATTTCTTTCGATTTTTTGTAACCAGGTTGCCCCCTTCCTCTGGTAAAACTGTCATCCTGACTATCGTGGACCGCATCTCTAAAGCTGCCCATATTGTGGCATTAACCAAACTGCCCTCTTCTGCAGAGACCGCCAGGTTGGTCCTCACTCATGTGCTCAGGCAGCATGGTGTTCCTCTGGACATCGTCTCCGACCCAGGGCCTCAGTTCGTCTCTTGAGTATGAAAGGCCTTCTGTGCAGCCTATGGGGCATCGGCCAGCCTCTCCTCAGGCTTTCACCCCCAATCTAATGGCAAGGCGGAGCGGACAAACCAAGACTGGGAGACCGCCCTCGGGTGTGTTTTCTCCCGCAGCAAGTCCTGCTGGAGTTCCCTGCTACCCTGGGTTGAGTATGCCCCACAATTCCCTGACCTCCTCAGCTTCTGGTTTGTCTCCGTTCAAGAGCTCTCTGGGCTATCAACCACCGGGCAGTGTGCCCAGAGGCGCTCCTTGAGGAGGGGGGACTGTGGGGTTTGAGGCTGGATGTAGTTGTTTTTCTGTTTCGCCCTTTTGTTTTCACCTCCCGTTCCACAAGTTTTCCAGCCTCTTTGAGTTATAACTCAGCAAAAGAACAAATATATAATAAACGGAAAAGAATAAAACCACATTCTGATAAATCATCCTACTTCTGCATCTGTGTCCTCACCTGGTCCCTGACAATCTGGGAAAATGCTTTTTATTCAAAGCTTTAAACGACTGGAACAACCTCTCTTTATCTCTAAGTTCCATTTCATCTCCCATTGTTCAAGAAACTTCTGTTTACACATCTCAAACATACTTGTTCTTTGTTTTTTAATATTTGATTGTTTTTATGTAAAGCACTTTGATTGAAATTCATTTTTCTGGAAAGGTGTTATACAAATAAAGTTTGATTTGATTTGGTTTTTAAATTTACAGTTTTTTGTCTCCTATTGTCTTTGCTTTAGCTTTTGCTAACTGTGACTTGCTTTTTGTTTTATCAGTTCAGTTTTTGTTTTTTGTATGGCTTTTGCAAATGTGTCTATTTAAACTTTCTGAAATGTTGTGTTGGGTAAAGGTGGATATTGAGAGCCTGAGCCTGTATGTGTGTGAGCATGTGTGTGTGTTAATTATGTGTATTTAATATTTGTTTTTGCTATCTTGTTTGGTATGTACTCTGCCTTTTTTTGTTTTTTTATTATTTCTTGAAATGGAGGACCCCCTTGAAAACGAGATGTTCCATCTCTAGGGGTTTAATCTCCCACCTCAGTTTAAATGTGTCAATTATAAAAGATAAGTCAATGGAACAGACATGACATGAGATAATCTGAAGTCCCACAGCAAGATTTGAGTGACCAGTGTGGTGCGAAGGTCTGCCAGCAGCTGGATTTGAGGCGTCCCACCAGGAATCATTCTCACTCAGAGATGCGGGATGGTGTTGGGGGCATGGTCCATGGCCAACAGTGGGAGTGTGTGCCATCCCACTGGCTGTCCCCGCCTATGAGACTTTTAGAGGCAACTGTATGCCAACTCTCTGGCCCCAACTGTCATTGTTGCTCTCTACCACCCCCCAAAGTCAAAACGTAAATTTTATCACTGACTTTTCTGCTTTACTTACTCACATTTCCACACTCTCACCTATTATAATAATTCCAAGGGATTTTAATATTCAGATGGACAATGTGAACAACTCCCTCACCAAAGAATTTGTTTCTTGATTGGACAGTTTTGGTCTAAGTCAGTGTTTCTCAAATGATGGGGCGCAGTGGGGGCGAAACCACCTGGGATCATGCCATTTATTTTAGTTACTAAACGGTTGATCGGAGGAAACCATCAGTGACCCTGACATCCACACACAGAGAGGTGAAATACTGAATTAAACCTCAAAAAATTGCGATGGAAAAATGTTTAACAGAGATGAAAAGAAACAGTTAAAGGGAGAGTGAGTGCTGAGTGCAGTGCGGAGAAGTGCGGATTGGCACTGTGTGTTTTTGTGTCGGGGGGTTGGGTGTACATGTGCAGCAGCGCAAGACCCAAGTGGGGAGAGAAGGCAAACAACATAAACACAAAACGTAAAGAAAATGAGAGACATTAGAAAGGAAGAAAAGAGTGGAACCATTTAACCTTTATTGATAGTATGATGGAAAAGAATCTGCAGGAAATCATTCTATAGCTCCAAAACCAACCTGTGCAGACACCTGAGAACTGAGAGAACCTTCTCGAACACAGAGCAGATCATTAAGAAACCTGATAAGATCCTCAAAGCTTAGACACTTGTCTTTCTTAATATTATTGTGAATAAAAGGCTTTATTTTTTTTGGTTTTGTACACTTTCATTTTTTCATTTTGGGCTGTGGTTGCAGAGTTTTTTGTTGTTCACTTCAAATGTTTTTAAAAGAAAAAAAAGCTTAAAATGTATAA
>NC_050519.1:25019331-25023966 GCF_002922805.2 Oryzias melastigma
CGCTCTGTTATCGCTGCATTAATGATGAATTATCACTGCGTTATCACTGCATTAACGATGCATTATTGCTGCGTTATTGCTGCATTGACGCTGCATTAACGATGCATTATCGCTGCATTGACGCTGCATTAACAATGCATTAACGATGCATTATCGCTGCGTTATCGCTGCATTGACTCTGCATTAACGATGCATTATCGCTGCGTTATCGCTGCATTGACTCTGCATTAACGATGCATTATCGCTGCGTTATTGCTGCATTGACTCTGCATTAACGATGCATTATCGCTGCGTTATCACTGCATTAACGATTCGTTATCTCTGCGTTATCGCTACATTGACTCTGCATTAACGATGCATTCTTCTTCCTTCTGCTCGCTGCATTACTTCCCTCAAGACATTTGACATAACAGTTTCCTGTTTTGTTTTGTCACAGAACAAACACGATTTGGAGTTTATTTTATGCTAGTTTTACATTCTAGGTTGCAGCGGAGTATTGTTGGATTGATAATTTAATAATAATACCGGTAATACATTTTATTTTTATAGCTCATTTCTGGCCACTCAAGGACACTACAGTATAGGGCTGGGCGATATGACGATAAAAAACCGTCGTACGATCTCCAAAGCTGACGATATGTCATTTTTAAGATATCGTTATATCGCGATCTTCTACAAAAAGCTGCAAGAGCGAGAAGGCAAAAGCTTGTTGACAGCTGTGACTTTAAATCCGAGCTGCTGCTGCTCCCCCTCCTCCTCCTCCTCCCCGGTGTGTTTTTCCTGTTTGGAAGTCACGTGACATACAACGGGACAGAGTCGCGTGCGCTGTCATTATGGATCGAGACTTCTCGAGTAATGAATGACGGAGGTCCGAAAAAGTAACAAAAGGAGACGCAGTGTCTTGCAATCGACTTCAAAAACCTTGACAACAAAATAATCCGATGGAGAGGAATCATCACAGGACAGGAATCACATTTTAATAGAGAGAAAGGCTGGGAACTTTGAACTGTGTGCTAAAGTTTAGGCTAAAGTGGGTGCTAGTAACTCATGACAGACATGCTAGTTTGGTTCTTTAATGTATGTTTTTATTAATGTTTCGTGTTTTTAAACATAGCGGATGTTAATCGAACGTATTAACGTTCAACCTGCACAAAAACTGATGGTAATTCATGTAGNAAATCAGGCTGGGAACTGTGAACTCTGTGCTAAAGTGGGTGCTAGCAACTCGCGAGTAGCATGCTAGTTTGGTTCTTTAATGTATGTTTTTATTAATGTTTCGTGTTTTTAAACATAGCGGGTGTTAATTGCACGTATTTACGTTCAAGCTGCACAAAAAACTGATGGTAATTCATATAGGAAACACGTAAAATGTGCGGTCAAGATGCACGGTGCTGCATTGTTTTGCTGGCTCTTTGCATAGCTTTTGCTAGCTACTGTGAAAGCCTAAATCTTATCGTCGGTCGCACTCCCCCCCTTTGTAAGAAGTGTAAGTGAGTTTGCACATAATTTTCTTAATTCGTAGCGTCACTGTTGAGGTTCTTTCTTGGTCGTTCGGACCGAATAAAAGCCCAGCTAGAACAAACAGCGCTAATGCTAACGCTAGCTTTCTGCTCAGTGACAAACACAGCAGAGAGCAGATGTTAGTGAAGGAGCTGTGGATGTAAACTTTTTAAAAACTGCCACAACATTTACTGCTATTATCTCTGTGTTTTGAATCTTTACAGTTTGGCAGATGTATTTGATGTTATCATCCAAGTTTAAAAATGTTTTTTGTATCAGTTAAAGATGCTAACTGGAGCCTTTTTCTCAAAGTACAATGAAATCGTCTATTTGAAGGTAAATTCTGAAGCAATTGAGATTTATTTACCATGTATGTAATTCAAAAATAATAAAAGTTTTAGTTTCATTTGAAAATGTGGTAAAGGGCGTTTTTATTAATAATATTATTATTATTATTTAGCACTTTGAGCTGTTTTTAATAGGGAAAGGACTTTACTAAACTTTATCAGTCATTCATGCTGTAAACTTCATCAATCTCCTCATTTCTGGTCTTGGGTGACAATCATTTACAAGCTCTGTTTTATGGATTTTATCACAAAGGCAAATTAAAACTCACTGATATTTAGAAGCTGTTCATTTGACAGCAATGCATTACCTGTAGCAGTAGAAGGCGCAATTCTTGCAATATTTACAGATTAATCTTAATAGATGATAACTATTTAATTCAAATAAATAAAAATATTTGTTCAAAAATATGTTTACTTCTTTCAACTAAAATCAATATAATGACATTTTTGTCAATTTGAATTTATTAAAAAAATCGTGATAAAATCGAAATCGTGAAATAAAATTTAAAAAATCGTGATTTTATTTTTTTGCCATATCGTCCAGCCCTACTCTGAACTCTAAAGAACTAAATAGTGCAGTACCATCCAGTACCCTGGATTGCAATGTAGTTCCGACTCATGCTGGCTACCCAAAAAAAAAAAATAAAAATAAAAAATTAAACGGCAAATATGACGTCACCAAAGTAAAAACATAATAAAAATTAATATTTTACAAAGATTATAAATCTGTGTTCTGATGATTCCAAACTTGGATGATTTAATAAAAAAATATCAAAAACACATATTCAAATGACAAATGGTTTTAAACGCAATGCATTGTGGTCTATTTGCTAATCTAGTGAACATTGATGCTGCCTGTTTTTTCCCAGAGACTTCTGGGAATTTTCCTGTTCGCTGAATTCTGGAATTGTAGATTTGGATGTCCTGATAAAATGGCAAAGCCACTTACTGGAGGAGTAGTGAGGGAATGAGGACACAACCTTGTTTTTTTTTTTTATTTATTTATTTTTTGTAAATAATTTTCCCAGAATTCACAGGGAACAGATGTGTTAGGAGCTCTTTATTCATGATGGTTGTGTTGCTGTTGATGTGTTTATCAGCTGCAGTCCTCTTCACTCCAACTTGAATGGGATTTTTACAATCTCTGAGAAACTGCATAGAAATGTATGTTTTTAGTCACTTTTCAATTAAAGTAAACCTCCTTATTTAAATCCTGTCTGGATTTATCTCAGTTTTAAACACCAGATTGCTGTTAAAAGATAACTTCTATGACCAAAGCTTGTCCAGGTTCTTTCTTGAGGTTCATTCTATGTTGAGTCCTGATGAGATAGATGGATAGATAGATACTTAATTAATCCCAAGGGAAATTATGGCAGTCTGTAGCTCCAGGTCATTAACACAGATTCAAGATACATATATAAATAAATAAATAAAAACAAGTAATAAATATATTTAAAGGGGGGGGGGGTAAATTGGACAATTAATTAGCCCATTAAAAGCAATAAAAACAGGAGTACAGTCAGGGTTCCCTTCTCAGCAGTGTTATACAGTCTAATTGCAGTGGGTACAAAGGACCTCCGGGATCTCTCTGTGGAGCTCGGCAGTGAGCAAAGCCGATTGCTGAAAGAGCTCCTCTTAGCAGAGAACACCAGATGCAGGGGGTGACGAGTAGGGCTGGGAATCACTGGGTACCTCACGATACACGATACATGGCTCACGATATCGATAATATCGCGATACTGCAATAATTGGTAAAAATCCTCTCTAATAACTGGCATTTTATGGAAGAACATGTTTTTTGGGAAAATATATCCCCATTTATCTTTTTTAGCTTAAACACAATCATAACAAACAACTTTTCTTATTTTGTGCAACAAATTATAGACACTTTTGTGCAACATTGCTGAAATCAGTAATACTGTCTTTGACAAGCATTGACAACAACTGAATTGGAATTATCTGTCAAATGAGTTGTTTCTTCTCTTAAGCACAGCTAAAAAGACTCATTTACATCCTAAGAGGAGAGCTGTCAGTCAGTCACCTGTTGTCTAAACCTGATGAGGACATTTAGTATTTTCTATAGTTTTTTTTAAGAAAACAAAATAGCATAAAATCAACTAATAAATAGTACGAACATGTCTGTATTGTTTTCCAACTGTAAACTCAAAAGATGCAGAGAAAGCAGGAACAGATTTGACAGAAAATTCTCTTTTAGTTCTTTCTTCGGAATATTCCTATTTATCTTGATCATAACAAAAAGAGCTTTAAAACATTTCAATGTTTTGAATATTTGCCATTATATCACTGACAGTAAAGATGCAGATCTGTAATGCTACAGACTACCAATAAAGTTAGTACAAAGTGGATTCATGCCTGTTATTATATTTATAAAATACAGTTCTTATAAATGTCCTTTGAATTCTTGTTGTTGTATTTATCCGCCACGTCTTAAAGTCCGCTCCGTGAAAACGACTGACTTTACACCGATCCTCTGTGTTTACATTTATAGACGACACACTAGACGGCTCGATAGCATTAGCGGCTAGTATCGTAGCATGCTAGCGTCAGTGTGTAACCTCAGCGCTGTCTTCAAATCCATCCATCCATCCATCCATTCCCTGACCGCTTCCTCCCTTTCGGGGTCGCGGGGGTGCCGGAGCCTATCCCGGCTACTGAAGGGCGAAGGCGGGGTACACCCTGGACAGGTCGCCAGTCTGTCGCAGAAAACATTTAAAGAAGGCACTTGTTTTTTTTTCCCTCTACATGGAGCGTTTGCCGCCCAAAGGAG
>NC_050519.1:25024905-25029297 GCF_002922805.2 Oryzias melastigma
ATGCAGAAGATATGGACCGTCAATAAACGTATGGAAGAATAAAAATAAGGAAAACGATGATAAAAAAGAACAAAAGTTTGATTGCATAATGCAGTCAAACTAGCTTAAACTGCATACACAGCATTTAATTAACCGTTTTCTTTAAACCCAAAGAACCAGACTGGTGGGACAAAAGAGTCGGTTCTGGAGTCGCAGGCTCTGTTCCCAGAGTCAAAGTGTTTCTAACTTTTTCTTGAATGTCTTCAGTGATTTTTCCCTTCTTCTTCTTCTTCTTCTTCTACTACTACTTCCTCCTGCAGGCATGGAGAAAAAACAGCAGTCAACCAGTCTCATTCCACCACCAGACATGCACTTGAAACCTCTCCCAGTCGGTTCCAGAATTGTTACCTTCAACCAGAAGGACAGCCCACTTCCACCAAAGCGCAGAAAGTTCAGTAATTTACAGTCATCCTTTTGTGAGGGAACTCCCAAGGCTGAGCACAGGAACCGGGTCTCCCAAGACCAAGAAGATTCGGTTCTTGCTGACGAACCTAGCACTTCAAAAAACTATGTCTGGGAGAAGACACCTCCTCTGCAGGTCAAGGTAAGATCATTAGATACTTTTTTTGGGAGGTTAAATTAATCTTATTTAAAAATAGTGAGGAAACTTCTGTTTTTTTCCCCTTTCTCTTAGGTGAAATGCAGAGTGGTGGTGCCAAGCAAGAGTTCACTTCAACCCAGCAGTACCAAGGACTACGGCAGACCACCAAACAGGTACACAACTGTCCACACTCGCAGCTTGGACTGAAAGGTGGTGTAATTCTTGCTGCCGCCTCTTGGGGGAGCTTCATGACCATGTCAAACTTTGCCTGAAGGTTTTGGGACACACTTTTTCTATTTTCACAAATGTTTTTCTTTATTTTAGCTCCTCTCTTCCTTTTGTTGTTTTGGTTTGTTTAATGTTTAAAAAAAAAAGCAAACTGATGTTTATTCAGAATTTAAACACCCAATGCATCAAACATCAAAGGACCATGCAAACCAAGCTAACTGATCTGGAATCCAGATCCAGGAGAAACCACATTAGACTGTTTGGAGCGGAGGAAGGTGTGGAGGAGAAGTCTGCGCTTAAGTTCATCAGAGCTCTCCCTACCAGCAGACTTTGATTTTAAAATCCAACGCGACCACCGAGCCCCCACATTCAGGTCTAGCCCCAACGCCCCCCCCAAGACTGATCATTATTAACTTTCAGGATTTTATTACCAAGGAGCAAATCGTGAAAGCAGCATGGAAAAAAGGGCGAATCCAGTTGATTGACAAAAACATTTACTTTGATCATGACTATGCCACAGAAGTCGTCCTAAAGCGTAAGGAGTAGGCTACCATGTGATCAAGAAGGCTCTAAAAGAAAGAGGAATTCGCTTTCAAACACCAAAACATGTGAGATGATACAATTCAATTTAATGTTTTACATAATTACTAGATAAAAACAAAAATATAAGGAAGCGGGACAAGAGCGGGATCATTTTGAACAAGGGTGGGAGTCAGAATACCAGGAGTGGGACGGGAAAGGAATATTATTTAGAGTTTGGCCTGGGAGCGGGATGGGACAGGATTACTCTATATGGGAAAGGGACGGGACAGGCGTGAAAATCAACTCACATGTCATCCTCTACCCCACGCTCTANGGGGGGGGGGGGGTGTTTCTGACAGTTGAAGTTTGTTTACGTTTCAGCTTCATGTTTTGTTTCTCTCACATTTCAGTTTTTACTGTAAAGAAAAAGCAACTTGAAGACATTAAATAAAAGCCAAAATTTTGTCCTAAAAAAAGTCGTCCAAGTCGTTTTTGATTGGAAAATATTTGGATATATTTTATTTCATTGAAGCATACACAAGTAAGCATACACTGTGGTCTTCATGACTGAAGTTGTGTAATCTTGTGCATAATATTTAAACCATGCTAGCCCTCATTAAGCAGTGACTGTTGAACACTTTATACAAGGAATATAAACATGAATAAAGCAGTTTTTCTAATAGGCCATGCTCTTTGTTTGAGAAGATCATTCTGGTTTTTTTCCCATCAAACCCACATCTGAACCTCGTGTTTATCCACAATGCTTGGTTTCAGGTTATCAGACTAATACAAAATACACACCGAAGATCTAAAAATAAACATCCTCATGACAAGAGTCCATCTCTGCAGCTGGGCATAAAGAGGGGTTCCTGGCCTTCTGAAGCTACGTTCAGACCACCTTAATCTACGTGTTCGGATGACCCCTTTCAATGAAAAGTAAATGCATGTTTTGGGCTCCTGCGCACATTTTTAAGACTGTTTCAGGCTCTACATAGAAAACCTGTGGACATTGAATGCACACTGAAAGTTAAACCCTCGATGATCCAGAACAAAGTTTCAGACTGAATACTTGTAAGTGAACCCTGGTGCTGAACCAGGAACCGCTCTCCGATCCATCTTTTGAGGTGGTCTCGGTTTGTTTCCAATCGGACTGAACTTCAGAAATTCCTGTCTGAATACGATCCACTCCAGGAGTGAAATAACTGGACCAAAAGGGCCACCGTAGCTGGTTATTAGTGGACAAACATGGAGCAGCGATGAAACAGCAACTCTCTCAAATGTGTTTGAAGAATGCAGGCTTATAAAAACATCTTTTTTGTGATACACATTGCTTCTCACACTGTTGTCCCAACAATCTATCTGTCACAAATACTTATTAGCTTAGCCGTAGCATCTTCATTAACCGCTTTGCAGCATGCCTCTGTTGTACTAAACTAACACGAGAGTGCCTGCCTGCAGGTGTCATGGCGGACTGGCATGGTGGATAGACGTAACATGGCTGATGGACATCCAACCAGAAGTTGTCATAATGTACAAATTGGAAGTCTACAAACTAAAAACTGAAATGTTTGGAAGTTGTATTACTACGATATATATTTTTTGTTTTTTATGTCATGTTGATTTTAGTTGTATTTTAACGGTACATTAAAGGAAGGGGGGGTTGTTCGTCAACCAAACAGGAGCGGGAAATACTAAGGCAAAGTAAATTAATTATATTTGAAAAATGAGCGAAATGCATTTCTAATTCAGCCAGATATGTCAAATAAGACACGTTTTTCCAGGAACTTGCTCTATTTTCTATCTGTTCCCTTTTCTGTGTTTGAAATTTGGAAAGAAATTGGACAGTTTCCTCCATGGTCACGTACTCTAATCGCTGAAATAAACTGACACGATGTGCATACGATTGCACTCCGAGCGTCACATTCCAGTGGCTGGTGACGTCACGGGGTCGAGCCCAATCAGCTCTGATGCGACCACGGAGACACGAGTGATGACAAATCACAAGGAAATGTAAACTAGCCCTTCACGGATTCGCAGTTTAGTGCTACAATATTAGCAAAAGTGTAATTAAGATTGCAGAAAAAATAAAGTACAGATTTTGCTGGTAATTATATAAACAAGGAAAAAAATGTTCAGCTCAAGGCAAATTAATGGTTGCTTAATAGCTTAATATTTGTATTCACAAAAATATTGAGCTGGCACAATGGATTTATCTTAATTTAACATTGAATAAAAAGCTGTGGACCGTTATTGCTTTGAAAGAGTAAAAAACGAGAGGGGGCTCTAGAGAGACTTCTGTGTCCGGTATTCAGGTTGATGTCCATTGGCCATGACGGAGCGCCTAACATCAATCCGCCATGACATCCGCCATATTTGCCTGCAGCTGGTTGCTTCTCAAGTAGCAGTAAAAAGTGTTGAAACTGGCTTTAATACAGACGTTCAAAATCGACCCATGAAATAAAAAGTTTGAATAAGTAAACTATCTTGGCAAGCATGTGAAAACTGCAGCATCTCCATCTTTCTCTTTTTTTTTTTTTGACCCGCCCCCGTAACTGCTGGCCAGTGACTGAAAAGATCTTTAGAGATGTGGTCTTGTTTACAAGCTTTGGTCCAGAACACAAATCTCTAGTAGACCCCAGTGTGAACACAGACCACATGCAAGGTTTCGGACTCAATCTGGAACAAATTAAGCGAATAATTTTTCTAGTCTGAATACACCCAAGTTGAATTTGGACCAATCAGGGACTGTGATTTGGATAGTGAAAAATGTAAAAAATAACAGATTTACTTTGGACGGATTGGTTAAAGTCCCACTCTGACCATCTTTTGATCTATGTTAAAGCATTCCCAGTGATCTTTTTTGTTATGATTGCACAGTTTTTGGCCAGAATAATATTTTAAAGAATTTGTGTCATTTTCTAAGAGTAGCAGTAATTCATTAGAAGAAGTTATAGGTGGGATATTTGGTGTGGAGCAACCCCGCCTCCCTACCCTTCCTTTTTGCTTAGAGCTCAGAGCAGGGAGCTTGTTTCAAACTTCTCATTCACAACAATTTAAATAAA
>NC_050519.1:25038687-25047041 GCF_002922805.2 Oryzias melastigma
TCTGAAGGAATTTTAAGGAGGCTTTTATCTGGAGTTCAAAGACGAATGTTTTCTGAGACGAAGAGCGTTACGGAAAACCTGGAGCGTCATTTTTATGGCGCAGTAATGCAACGGCAGAGTGTCATCAGTCAGTGGTCTCTGCAGATCAGCTGCAGGACATCCTTCCTGCTCACAGCTACAACCACCTACAATCACTCTGGAAAAAAAAAGAAGCTTCCTGCAACTTTTATTTTCCCCTCAGGAAATAATAAAATATTTTCAAGCTGATAAATCAAAGAAAATGTGGATTCTTATACAGTAAACAGACACCAAGTTCTGTTATTTTGAAAAATACAAAAATTACCCTCCAAATATATGTTTTTTTACTTTGTTGTTTTCTTTTTCATGTTTGGAGGTTCTTCATAAATTTTAGAACACGAGCTGCTTCTGCCTACAAAATTCATAGCCCACAGAGATACTAGAGCTTCTCCATGTCATAGCTGAGCACTCCATCTCTTCACTGTGAACTTCTACTTCACCTTCTTGATTTGTGGAGGGATTTATGCAGCAGTGGGCTCCAGAGAACTGTCCTGCTCACGTTTCATCTGCTCCTAAATTCCTTCGGGGATGTTGACTCAGAATTATCCAGAAACGTGGGAACAGTCAAAGGCAGCCTGCAGAATTTTGTTGAACAAAATCTTTTTCCCGCTCTCCCGTGGTGGAAGTGGCAGGCGTGACCTGCAGTTTACTGCAGCGCCGGGCGCGCTCCATCCCTTTACGAGAGGGATGACATTTGGAGGGCCCGTTGTGCAGGAGCCCCACGCTCCACTGGCTTTTAGCATCAAGCCATTCCGCTGATCGATTGGCCTCTGTTGCTTTGTATTAAATAATCAAAGCACAACAGCCCGCGGCGCCTGACGCCGCTGAAATCTGGGCTCACTGAGGCTAAATGGTGAGCCGCGACATCTCAGATGCTCACTGACCCAGCTCCAGAGAAGGCTGGTGTTTTTTCACTGCATGTTATTGGAGATCATCACTGGAGATCATTGGAGATCATCACAATCCCAGAAATCATTATGGTTGTAATTTTTGTACCTGGTTTAGTCTTATAGGTTTTAATGCAACAATCCTGAATAAGAGAAAAATCAACAAATAAAGGTGATTTTAACTTCCAGAATAAAAGGTTTTAACCACATTTGGTGTTTTTTTATCTATTTTCAAAGTATTCCTAGTTATTATGATAAAATTTTAAGCCAAAAATCATAAAACCTGTTTCGTTTTCTAGGACATAGTTTCTGCAGGGTGGCAGTAGTTCATATAAATTTGCCTTTGAGTTGCAGGTGGGCCTGTTGCGTTCCCTTTCCCCATTCCTGAGACTCAAAGCAGGGAGCTGGTGTTGTATTTGTTAATGATTCACAATGATTTGAGTAAAGAATGACTCAGAAATACAATTTTAATCTTAATCCTCTTTATATAAATCTTCCATTATCATAAAAAGGCTATAAGAACATGATAAATACACAAAATGCATTAGTTCTATCTGAGTGTTTTTTTATTTTAACACATTTGTATGTCTCCTATCTTTCACATGACTAGATTGAATCATTTTCAATATTGTGCACCCTTAAAACATCAACAAATCTGGAACATATGTCTTTGGCAAATGGGAGAGACAATGGAATTCTGCTTACAGTCTCTGGTTTCTGTAGCGCTGTTACAGGATTCTTGATGGGTTTTTATTAGGGGCATAAAAAATATTAGAAACACATCAAAAAAATCGATCGGGCAGTAGGAGTAACAGCAGAATCGGTTAGGGACGTAAAAAATAGATCAGAAATTGATTGAGAAACTGCAGTGTTGTTTGAAAACCACAGATATGAACAAGATTATGTTGGTTAAAATGTATAAAATCAATCTAAAAGTAAATAATTGATTTCTTGAAAACTGCAGTTTGTCTTTCTGTTGTTTTTTCTACTGTCTTTGTCTTTTTATCTACATCTGATGCAAACAAAAAGACGTCCAATCATAATCTTCTATGTCAATACCTGAATATACTTCTCTTTTAAATGCCATACATTAATATTCATAGCTTTAAATGCTGTCTGAAAAAGAAATATCTTGATTTTAGCATTTTTGGTAAAAGAATCTGACTCTATCGTATCGCCAAGAATTTGGTTGAATCCTTTATGTACCGATTTATGGACCATGTATCAAGATGTCTATCGAATCGTGTGAGAGGAAAAGATTTACACCCCTAGTTTTAATACTAAAGGAAGGCTTTTTTATACTTTTATATAATGTTATATGAAAGTTTTTAATACTTTTACAGGATGCTATACTTTCATATCTTGATATTAACAAGTTCTTGAATGCATTGTTACCTGAACCCACATGAAGCTCAGTTGAAACCAGTCAGGACCTAATCAGTACTTTTCCACTGAAAAACAAAGCTGTAGATTTTCTTGTTGGGAGGAGCAGGGCCGGACATTAAACGTTAGATTTTGAAAAATGACCAAATAAAGTGTTAAAACCTTTGTGGGGGTTGGCCCGGAGGCACAACATATATATGTGGACTCCAGAGTACTCTGTGACTCTGATCTAACTTTTTATTAAAATAACTACATTTCCATTGAGTTTTTTGGTCATTTTCTTTCTCATCAACAAACACGCCAGAGGTTAGCAGGAGCTTCCTCACAGTCTCTACATTTTTTTTTTTTTTTTTTATCAGAACATTTCAAAGGGTGGTCAGTATGAGGCCGAGCAGCATTACTATTCATGAATCCAGGATCCAAGGTGAAAAGATGGCCGTCGTCTCTCTCTGTGGTCTTTATTCTGCTGCTTTTCTGTGTGTTTTTGCAACGTTTGTCCTGCTCACACACATTTCTGCTGCCGTAAACAGAAAAATACCCTGACTTTGCCCCTTACTTACAGATCAGGCATGACACCGCTATTGATTTTTTCATCTCATTATTGGGGGGGGGGTGTTGATGGACCTCGAGCTACACGAATGTCAGGCTGTTCCTCGTTTGTCTTTCAGAGGTTTTGTTTTGGGGATTTCTTTTCAATATTTCGCTGCAGTTCAGCTTTGCAGACAGATGTCTTTTGCATCAATTGTTGCTATGACATTAAGAAGGTGAGTTTCCACCATCATACATTTCATTTGTTTGTGCATCATGTGCAACAATGCACACACTGTGTGTTGCTGGTGGCACATTTTAATTTCCACTGCTTGCTGTTCCCCTGTGACTCCCCAGTTTCTGTCAGTCACCCTCCCGCTCATTCTGTCTTTGATTCATTGTCTCTTTTTGCTCAGGTTATACTTTGATTTTTTTTCTTTTAGTCATTCCTCACACTGCCTTTGATCTTTTGCAGCTTCGACGCATCACGAAGGACTCAAATGAGAAGAAACGCAGAGAAACCCAGCATCCCAGCTCACCCTCTTAGTGTGAGATGGCGGCACTGAAAGCTGACAGGCAGGCGGGTAAATTACGGCTTTTATTCTCGGGATGTGTCCTTGTCATAGCAAGATGAGGGACCAACATCTGCAAAACCAAAAATGACTTTGTTCACCTTCTGAGACTTCTTTTTCCTTCAGATCTGTAACCAAACACTTTGTTTGCTTCGCTTAGTTTTTATTTATAAATTAATCAGATCTATTTTTTCCAGCTAAGATTACAAATCTGATCTTGTCTGTGCAGATAAGCCGCATGCTTGGAGATGTCAGCACCAAATGAAAAGGAAACAGAACAAACTCAAAAGTGAATTTTAAAGATTACTTTTCAAAGCCTGTCGAGCTCTTTGATTCCTTCAGTGGGAACAGCCCCACATATTCTAGGTTCAAAAAGACGACCGATTGGCTCATTTAAAACATAAAAACCCACTTTGAAATGTGCAACAAAAGCCTTTAACTGAATGTTGTCTCAAAAACACTTTCCATCTGCATCAAAAAAATAAAAGTGGAACTAATTAAACAGACGTGCTTGAGAAGGCGCAGCAGGATGTGTGGAGCTGTGCTAAACTGTGAAGATGTTCTCTCTGAGGATTTTGCTTCGTGATGCCAGAAAACCTGTGAAACAGTCTGGAAATTTCCCCTGCTTTGCTGCAGACGCACACTCTCTGTGTGGATGTGTGAGAGGATGCAGATATCTCCTTTTTTTTTTCTAACTGATGCCAAATGCTTCCTTTAACAGCTTTCCAGGTGAAACAAACAGACAAATATTGTCAGCTTCAACCCAACTACTTTATCTGAAAATTTGGGAGGGAAGGGGTCACACATGCCAAGGCATTGGCTGGAGGATGTTAGTTTCAGATCTATCACTGGCAGGCCAGGAATTCCGGTGAAATTAGCAACAATTAACAAGCGAGTATAATATAAGTAGATATAATAATAAATCTGGCCTGGGGGCCACTTTCAAAGTTCCACTGGTCTGCAGGGGTCTGACATAAAATCAATTATCAAGCACTTTTTAAAAACTTTGTGTACAAATTCTTGATTGTGATTGGATAAATTACCTTATAAGCCGTTGTAAACCTGTGGCTACTTGGCCATCTGAACTTTAAGCTTCGTTTTCACTGAGCAGTCCGGTACGGTCCGGTTCAATCTGCTATTTTGAGCATTTTAATCATGAAATGGATCCATTAAACACTTCTGACCCGTACATCTTGAGGGCCCCCCATCTGTTGTAGGTCCATAGAAAAATAGAACGGGACGGTTGGATAGGAGTCGATGTAGCCACCTGTTGATCGGCAGAAAGTGACTTAAGAAAGCCCCAATTTAGCGCTAATTTTTTCTGTTTTTCTCCTTACGGTGGTATTCTTCGTAGCTGTCCGCAATCTTCTTTCAAGCAAAATAAAGTTCCTGTTCTAAAAGTAAAGCAAGAAAAAGACGAGCTGCCGGATGACCTCCAATTGACAGATAGGAGGGTCTCCAAGGTCTGATTTCAGATTGCCACCCTCCAGTCACCGTCTCACTGGCACTGTCTGATATTTAGAAATCGTATGGTAGCAGTGCGAGCACTCAACGAGGGCTGTTGATATCGGCCATGACCAGACGACAATCAGGTGATCCCGACCAGCGTGGGTCCAAATGGGTAGATGGCATTGATGCTGCACAAAACGTACTCTTCATCCGATAGACTCCTGTCTTGGTTGGACCACTTAGACTTTTGTTTTCTTGGGCTTTCCTCTTGTGGTGTTTCTTCAGAGGCATTTTGTCTAAAAATGTGTAAGTTGACAGGATTGTAATGTGTGCTCAAAATCTGAGTTGCGAATGGCCAGTGGTGCAGACTGACCTGCATTTTATATACCCCCAGGCTACCAGGGAGCTGGCGATCAGTGGCAATTGATATGGACGGCCGCCGTCCAGTCAAACACAAACACATTATCCATTTAGAGCTGCTGCCAGATGGTGCCGCCAGACTACCACCTGACTGCCGCCTGACTGCCACCTGACTATTGCCTGGCTGCCAACTGACTACAAGTTTCCCAAAGATTTTCAAAAAAATCCAACGGCCGCATGAAATCTTAAAGATTCTGCCAATGCCTCCCTATTGCACGGTGGTAGTTGTATTTGGGATTGTAGCACTAAAGAGAAGAATAGATTTCTCAGCCCCCACACATTTTCACCTCACCAAATTTGGCCCTCTCTGCAAAAAGTTTGGACAGCCCTGCTCTTGAACTAACATGAAGTGTGCTTGATTTTCACAAGCACCCCGATAGCTGTTTTATAAATTGACCTGTCTCCTAACACTTTAGTTTTCTAATGAACTTCATTCTAGAAATGAAATAATTACAGATTTTTCTTTTGTCTTCCGTCTGCTTCCTGTAGGGGTCGCCACAGCATATCGTCCTCCATCTCATCCAATCCTCTGAGTCCTCCTCACTCACACCAACCACCTTCATGAACATCCATCAACCTCTTCTTTGGTTTTCCTTTTACCAACATCATCACTGTTCCTCCTCAAATTTTTAAGACCATTTTCGTGATCTAATTACAAAACACTGAAAGCTAAACCAGGTTGAAATTCTTATCAGGGACTCCGATTTATTAGAGACTTATGGATGACACCACATTTAATTCATGCCAACCGTTTGAAAATCGATTATGGAGGAGAATTATTGTTTGTGCCCTGTCGAAATTATACAACACCAAGTCTTATATATCTGAATAGAGCTGTGAAAGAAGAAAACCTGGACATAGAGACTCCAGATTTGCACCACTTTGACATGTCGCACCAAACCTCTTCCAACTGAAGGTGGCAGACATTCACTAGTAAACTACAAAAGAAATAGCCCCTCCCTGCTTGTCTAGTGTGAACAGTATGGACTATACTCTCGCGGTTTCCGTGTTCTAGAATGTGCATCACATGCCCTGTGTGAACCTAGTTTTATATAAACACAGATGTGAGAGGTGGGCACGTTTGAACCCTTGGCCCATCGTCTAAGCTATAAGAAACATCATGACAGTGAGAAAAGGGATTAAAACTAAAACTGAATCTGAATTGTTTCCCTACAATTCCCAATTGTAGGGGCAATTGGAGGGGTACAGTTGTCAGAAATGGTTTTTTTAAAGAATGTTCTGCGTTGGGAGAAGCGCATAGCTCCATGTGGTTGTGCCCTGAAGCACAAAAGTTTACATTTAAATGGAAGTAATGACCTTTTTGCTTTAGCATGACTTTTTGAAGTTATGTATGTCTGAGTGCTAGCAGCACCGCGCTAATGTAGCTGACTGGCGACTATTGATGACATCATCAAGTGGGAGGGACCCCTGAATTTGAAGACACTATTTTTCCATAATTCTCCATTTGGAGAGCTAAATGCTTATTAGCAGTTTCATTCTGATCCGGCCTAAAAGAACCGATTATGTTCTTGTGTAAAACTCCACAACCGAACCGCGCTTCGTTATCAGAAACTTGTCCTAATTGATTTCTTGCTGCAGAATCAACACAGACAGCACGTGGAGCTAATTAGGCCTCAGTGGCATTGCGAGTGTCTCTCCACTGTTTTGCAGTAATTGTTTTATGTTCTACATGTCGCCGTCGGCCCGCTCGCCGCAGCCTTCCTGTAGCCACACACCCGGCGAAGGACGGCGGCCGCAACTGATGAGAGATGAGTTTTAATGAGAGGACAAATAGATGAAGCGGTGCCTCGGCCAAAAGCACATCGATTCTCCACCCCTCACAGCCCCGACTACATCCTCCTGTGTCTGATAAATGCCTTTTCTCATTTTGGTTTACAGTGTGCTTGTGCGGGCCGCATGCAGAGTGAGACTCACAGAGGAACATCAATACACAGCGAAGCATGCCCCCCCCCAAAGCATTCAGCCTCTGAGTTGTGCTCAGTAAGGAGGGGGTTCAGCTGCAGCCTGATGTTGAATTTCATTTCATGCTTTGTGTTTATTGATTCAATTTTGGCTTTTGGGCAAAATCTGTGCTTATGTGGTAAAAAAATAGCCCTTCTGAGATCAGACTTTCCCTCCTTAAAGGAAGGTGCGTTCAGCGGCAGCATGTATATTTGTGTGTCTGTTTCACCTTTACTCTTAGAGGCCTGAGTCTCGGCCTCCTTCGGGGTTCGGAAGAGTATCGGCTCGCTCAGCGGGCTTGTCCCAGACATGCTGATGAACTGGACGTGCACAATGTAGTCTGTCTCCTCCTCCAAGTCCCATAATGCACAGGAGCGGGTGGTGGTGTTGACTTCCTGGATGAATCGTAGCATGTGCACATCTTTCTTCTGTTGGAAGAGGACAGAGATGAGATGATTAAAGCTGCTGTTTAGCAGAAGAGATAAAAACTGTTTCTGTTTGTTTTTATTTGATAAATGCAGCTAAAAAATCTGCTGAATTTCATGTGCTCAGGAGTCCTGTTATTCTGTTCACACTGCGAATTTAGCACGGTCTTGAACACAGTAAACACACATTCTTGAATATAGTGTTCACACTGCACAAACAGGGAAGGGCTTCTTTTTCCACTGTTTACAACCCAATGTCTTCCACCTACAGTTGGTGTGAAATATTGGAGTGGTACAAAACGAGGATCAACTTCCAGAACCAGAAGTCCTTAAGTAAAGATGGAAATCCCCCTCATATTGCTTGAGAAAACTATATTTGGTAAAAGTTTTAAAAAGTAACTTTTTAAAAATCCAAATATGGATAAAAGCAGACAGGAATATTCCAAAATAAATTAACCTAAATCGTCCATTCCAATATTTTGCTCTCCATTAAATACATATTCTGTCAAAATTGGGATGTTAAAAGATAACACAATAAAATACTATCAAATGATCTGGGGGTCAGATATAAATGCCAGGAGGGTCAGATCTGGCCCTTTGGAAACTGACTTTGAGACACGCGGTTTAGACATATCTTTAAATCTCGTGGA
>NC_050519.1:25050054-25075644 GCF_002922805.2 Oryzias melastigma
GAATTTTTTTGACGCATTAATCGCGGACTTTCTCACACGTGCCTTTCCACACCGTGCGGGCGTCCCCCCTCTAACTCACCGGCTGCTCTCACTAGATCACCTGCGGGTCTCCAACCTCCGAGCTGCGAGCTAAAACCGGCCCGGCACTAAGACCCAGAGAGCTCCTGCACTCTAACCCGGCTCCGGTTCGCGTCCAGTACCACGTCTGGTGGTACCGACTCGCGTCCGGCGCCGCGTGCTGAGAGCTGTGGACCCCCGACGTTCCGAACAGCAAGCTCACAGGGGGACGTTTTAAATGTTCTGGAGGTTTAAGTGTGATCCAGCCCCAGCATAGAGGTCTGTCTGCCGGCATATTCATGGCGTGAGCTCCGCTGGACACGTCGCTGCATCGAGCTGCAGCCAGAGAACGCGGCGGCAGTAACAGACTGTCAAACTATCCACAGTGTATCCCGCTTTTCTCAGTCTTTAATGTTTTAAAAAACAAAAGTTAATTGGAAATGATAAATCTCTATTTCATTTATTACTGTAGTTCAGCAGAGGAGGAAAAGATTTGGTCCTGACAAAAAATGAACATGAAAGTGTTATGGAAATATTATTTTTTATGTTTTTTTAATTTTATTTTACTGAACGTTGATTGAAGTTTTGAATTTAAAATGCCCTTCACTTGCACTTGGGCTTTTGTTAGGCATTTTATGTTACAGCCTTTTATTGTTAAGAAAGTTTATCTCAATACAATGTTACAAAATAAAGTATTTCTGATGAAAACTATTAATTTTGTCATTCTTGTTTTCATAATTAATGTAGAACTGCTAAATTCCACGAAGCGCACATTTTTTTTCCTTATAAAAAGGCCACATAATAATTTGCGATTAATCGCAAGTTAACTCTGGACAATGCGATTAATCGCGATTCAAGATTTTAATCGCCTGACAGCTCTAAAAAAAACAAAATGATTTCTGATGATTTGTTCTCTTTCAGAAGAAAAATGACACACAGAGACATGTTAGAAACTAAAAACAGGATTTTCATCAGAGGGGTCCTTATAGACAAATGTGTTGGACTTAAGGGAATCAGTATTGTGAAAAAAAGCTGACTGAATTGAGTTTATTATGTTGTAGTTAGAAGTAAACCATTTTCTTTAGGTGATGTCACTCTTACTCGCCCCAGTTCTCCTGTCAGTCGATGACTGATCTATAAATATAAGATAACCCTTTTTTTTACAGCACTGGAAACAATATCTGAATGAATTAATAAGACAATTTTATTAAGCCACAAACAACAAAACAGTCTAAATACGGTTTAAAATGTTGGAAGTTATGTTAAAGACATTTTGTTTATGTTGCTAAAACCAAGAAAAAGTTCATCTTCTAAAAGGTATTTTCACTTACAGTTTAAACACCATATAAATAAAACATATCTAGTTTGCATCCATTTAGGTCAAAGAATTTGACTAAAGTGTTAGATTAATCTCTGATGTATCGATTCGTCAAGCATGTATTGAGATGAGTATTGTATCATAGGGGAGGACAAGTTACACGGAAGTTTATATTGTTTCTCAGAAATGATTGAGTGAGTGCACGTGAGCTGTGATTGGCCGGTTCAGGGTGTGGTTTAGCTTCAGTTTGAAAACTGGGATGGGCCGGGATGGGCCGGGTACGGTCCCATTGAGGATGTGGTTGCATATCTTGGTTGAAGGATGAGCAGAAAGACCAGAAGAGGGCGACACTTGAGAACTGTTCAAGCCTAGCTCAGTTGTGGTTCCTTCTTTTCCTCCTTTCTTTTCATCAGTCTTGCATTTTTTCAGGCCACAGATGTAAACGATAACAGGATTTAATATTACATTTTGATTTTTCATTACTGTGTTGGGAATCAAACTGATGCAAACAGGCATTCAGAACGAGGAGCCAAGGTTTTTAGTGTCCTTGCAGCTGTGCTCGTCTTCATCAGGACATGTTTTTCTCTTATCAAAGTATCCAGAGTGATCATCGGGGAGCTGAAACACTTCCTGGAGGTCCCAGGCCAGGAGTAAACAAATTAAAGCACGATGGCCGTGTCCAGCTCTTTCACTCTTTGAGTTTAACAGACTGTAACACTAGTGGCAGCCACAAAAACACGCCTTTAATCATCACAAATTTAGTTCTAATATAATGAAAATACATGATTAAAAAAGAAAAGTTCCTTACCGCAGAAACACGTTCAACACAAAGCAAAAATCAAAGGATCCGTGAGCCACTTTGAAGGTCCATGAATGAAAACAGGATCAGTAATTCACGACTTTAAACTCTGGAAACAGAGGAAATGAGACAGGACGAAATAATGAGACAGGACAAGAAATAATGAGACAGGACGAAATAATGAGACAGGACGAAATAATGAGACAGGACAAGAGATAATGAGACAGGACAAGAAATAATGAGACAGGACAAGAAATAATGAGACAGGACAAGAAATAATGAGACAGGACAAGAAATAATGAGACAGGACAAGAGATAATGAGACAGGACGAAATAATGAGACAGGACAAGAAATAATGAGACAGGACTAATATTTAAAGAATGCAAAAATGTGTTAAAAAATAAAAAACATACATAAATATGATTATGCCTGAATGTCCTGAACAATGTCCTGGTCTGGGTGCTTGGCAGGTTGCCCGATGGGCGGATTCCCTCTGCGGCCCCGTGGCGGGTGTAGGGGGGTCTGCACTGCTGCTGCCTCGGTGGGGGTCTTGGTGTTTTCTTATGTCGTTGATAATTATTATAGTTATTATCTTGACTACATCAGCATTTTTCTAAGTAAATTAGGTGTCATTTACGTTTTTGCAATTGCCTTTCTTGTTACATCCTTGATCAGAAATTTGACCCTCACAATGACACCCCCCAAAAACATCGTAGCGATCGAAATCCTGAAAAAAATATAAGGCCAAAAGTTTTTATAGGGCTTAAAATGTTTCAAGATCCACTAACAAAACTAAAACACATCGTGGATTTCCAAAAGAAGTTTAGAAATTATTATGGGATGGCCACAAGACCTTAGGTTCATCCAGTGGCAAAGTGTGAAATTTGGCAATTTTGACAAGATAACTTTAGTTCAAGTCGTTGTCACAAAGTTTCACACACATGCTGTCAGCTTATACCAACGTTTTGTTGACCTTTGACCTTGGAAGGTTTTTCAATGCAAACACCTTTATTAAAAAGAAGTCACAAACCGAATTCAAGCAATACATGTTTGAAAAGAGGAAAGGCAGAAGCAAATGCTGATTTAAGACTATCCCTGAATGTCTTTTCCAGTAAATCAAATCATTTACAATATATAAATCTAAACAATACAACATGGCAGTAATGCTCAATTATTTCTCTTTTCACTTGTAAATCCTATAAACTGATACCCATAATTACCATTTTACAATCAAAAATTGTTTAAATCACAGTTTTTGTTCATCCATCTTATATTTTTACAACAGTTTCTCTTTCAATAGTAAATAGTTTGATGTCCAAACATTGCATTAACACTTCCTAATGGTTCAAAATATTGGTTGTTTAAAAATTCCAAATCCCCTCAGTGAATAATCTCCGTCCATATGTCTAAATTGTTTCTGAATATTATCGGGTAATACTTTGTTAGCTGTATTTTACTTAAGACACAAGTAATGCGTCTACATTTTGAAAATTTAAAGATAACGTTTTGAAAATGAAATATCAAATGCTATTTTCTTATCATTTTAATTAAATTACAGAATGAGCGGTGTCGAACAAGAAAAAGAAAAGCTGTTCAGAGAATTACTTTTTCATTTAAGAGACAAGTGATGCAGGTGCATTTTGAAAATGAAAAAGCATTTCCAGACATGTATTTTGAATTATGAGTCACAAACGCTTCCATAGTGTAGCAGCTGCCCTAAGCAGCGAGGTCGGGGGTCAGAGGGCAGATGTGGGTAGCACCTTCGGGCCTCACAGTTCCTCTTGGAGCTTTAATATTATTGCAGCTATTATACTGTTATTGGTAACTGTTTTTTCTCTTAATGTGCTTAACGGTTTTAAACTCCAATGTCTCTGCAGTCAGACAAAACTATATCAATCTTTGGTTTCACAGCAGTTTTGACTGCTTTGTGTACGTGCATGTTTTTGATTTCAATGGGTTCTTGCTAAGCACTTTCAGATGCACACGGTGAATGTTTGAACGTGTGAATGTTTACTTCAGACCGACGTCTTCCTCTCTTAACTCTCTGTGAACACAAGTGAACGCACCAAAAAGAACACAAGTCTTTAGGAGCTCTGCTCATTTCTGATTTATATTGTCCATGTTTAAGATTCAGTTAAATATTTTAAATACTGCAGTCAATTTCAGAAAGGAAAATGCTTCTAGTTAATTGTTGTTGTAAGAAGAAAGATAGTTTTGAGGTAAAATGGGATAGAAGACCAACTTATAAAAATCAAAATGCAGACACACAATTTTTCTAAACATTTATTTAAACAACACTTTACTATGGAAAAAAACAGCTCAGTTGCTTCATGAAGACACAACAGGCATTGTGACTGTGAGGACCTGGGAAGAGAGAAGGGAACGCGATCATTAAACTAGTCATTGGTCTCGTTTGCTTCACAGTGACCTATTTTTGGCCTCGTGTACCTGAGTCTGGGTGTTGAACTGTGCCACTGCGTTTTCCTGATCAACAAGAAAGGGGTGGAAGATGTCGAGCTGGAAGAGGGAGGGCCGAGCGGTGAGCACCAGTCGGTCCTCGCCAACATCCAGAAGCAGCGAGCGAGACGACCGCTGCAGAGGAGAGATTTTTTATACCTTTGAATTATCTTTCTGAAGGTTTTTCAACTCTTGATTTCCAAACAATAGCAGAATATTATTTCATTTCCCAAATATGTCAGTGTTGAAAGCTATAATGGCATTCTGGTAGCTTTTTGGACTATTTTGGCAATAATTTAGGGTTTTTTAGGCTAATTTGGAGTTTAGCTAATATTTCAGCTACATGCTAGCTGTTTCAGCTAATTTGGGATATTTTTCAATTTTTTAGGCTAATATAGAATTTAGCTAAAAATTTAGCTGCATACAAGCTATTTTGGCTAATTTAGGTTTTTTTGTGGCTATTTTGGAGTTTAGCTAATATTTCAGCTACATGCTAGCTGTTTCGGCTAACTTAAGCTTTTTTTAATTTGCAAATTTAGTATTTAACTAATATTTTAGCTGGCTATCAGCTTCAGTGATTTCAGCTATCAGCTTCAGCATCTTCAGCAGCCAAATTTAGCCAACAGCATTCACACTAGCATTATCACAGGTAATGCTAGTGTGAACATAACTAGTTTTTAGTCAATGTTGGTTAAGATGTGTGTTTTACATCCACTTTAGGCATGACCAGATTAGTCGACTGATCTAAAAAATTAAATCTGTGATTAGTCGACTATTAAAATAATCATTTATGGGAGCTCTATTCGTAAATCATTTCCATTTTCATTGGACTTCCTCTTTACTCTGGTTTCAATAGTTTTGTATAGTTTTTTAAGGTATTAAAACAGTCAGAGCTCGTTCGTCTGAGATTTTCTCACATGCTACACAATGCTACCTTTATGTAGGATCAAAAGTCTTCAATTGAGAGTGGTTCTCTTTACCTAATCATTTTTAAATCTATTTCCCTGGATTCAGGTCATCATTCAATACAATGACAATGAAGGTGATATTTTAAAATTAGTTACATAACTCCAATTATTTATTACCATTTATATTAGTCCTCCAACTGATACTGTTTAGTCTAATCTGACACATTGTCTCTTGTCACTAGAGACAGGTCATTTCAAGAACCTGGATTTGTGGATCCTCTGTTGAACGTGTGGATGATCTCCTGCCATCATCTCTTCATTTATAATTATGGGTTGTTATAACTTAAGTTGTTGAGTAAATTCTACTTTTATGAACATTTTTTTAAAACATAATGTACTTATGGTTATGAGTTATGACTACATATTTCATTAAGTAAACTTTACTAGCATCATTTCCTATTGACAAATGTATTAACTCATTGTTTTAAGTTCATTGAAATAAACTTGTCTAGTTTTGTATATGTAAAAACTTTAAAAAATTTTGTGTAATCTGTTTCTACCTTCTGTTCTAGTAAACTCAACTAACCCGGGTTAAGAGTATACATCTATTAGTTAATTTCTGACTTAATGTTTCTGAGTGTCTTTCAAAGACCGTAAACATGTACAAAGACCATTCCTTAACATCACATTTGCAGATATGATGGATAAGAGCAGTTTGTGAAGATAATGAGTCCATGCTAAGGACAGGTTATGGACTGAGAGGTCTTACCACTCCAGGGAGCTCTATCTCTGCTATGAGGTTCTCAGGGTCTCCAGTAGGGGGCTCCACCAGCAGCCTGAACTTTGGTCTGAGTGCAGAAGAAGACTTTCATGAGTTCTAAATTAAATCAAGTATAACAATTATTTTACACAAATCACATGGATACAGTGGCCGACACAGCTCACATGCAAAAGACACGACAACGACAAAAGCCACAAACCAATAACAAAAACTGATGACGGGGTGGGCGATATGACGATATAAAACCGTCTTACGATCTCCAAAGCTGACGATCTGTAATTTTTGAGAGATCATTTTATCACGATCTTCTATGAAAAGCTGCAAGAGTGAAAAGGCAAAAGCTTGTCGACTACCTGTAATTTTAAATCCGAGCTGCTCCTCCCCCTCACCTGTGTTTTTTCTTGTAATCAATGACATATATTACTGGATTGGAATTCACGTTACATACGGCGTGACCATAGACTGTATAAGAATAACTGGACAGAGCAAACCCCCCTACTTCCGTGTTCCATATAGGAAGTACCACTGGGTTGCAAAAAGGCCAAAGTCCCATTGACTTCCATTGAGAAACAGACAGTTATTTCTCAGTCATTTTATATGTCAGAATAATCATTCTTCCTCTGCTGCTTTCTGATTAACTTCTTTTTTCTAATCCTGATTTTTTTAAAGATTTTGTCCCATTATCACAAGTTATTAGAGTTATAAATTGACCAATCAGATGGCTCAATAAGCGTTTGTGGGTCTGACGTCGACCGTCTGGGGGGTTTGATTGACAGATGACAGGTAGCCAATGGGAGCAGACTTCATCAATGGGTCCGTGAAGACCTTTTAACACCTACTTTACAATTCAACAATGTACCAATCATTGTCCTACTGTTGTTTTCCTCAATGGAATGTACCGATGCAGCAGTTTGAAACAACAAGAGGAGCATGCTGTCGACATTTTTAGATGAGGATTTACTCTGTAGAAATAGATTTCACTCTGAGGTTATGTGCTTTGGACTTTTTTCTTTGTTTAACGTTCGTTTTTCTTTATTTCACTGTTTTGGTTGTAGCTTATAAATTCTAAGTTGCATATATGCGCATAAAATCACCAAACAAAGTTTCATCTTCTTCACTTTTCTAGCTTCTGCCTGAATTAGACGCAGCCGTCTGAGGAGCGCGAGACAAACTTGAAAGGACCTGGTCTTATTTTCAAACAGAAAAAAGATCCAGCTGTTCACTTGTTAGGATGGTTATTTATTTGAAAAACCGCTGAACGCGCTTCTCACGTGCATCTGATCAGACTGTAACCTGGCTGCACGTGAAGTGACAGCCCGCGAGGGGATCAGCAGCGTCACCCAAATGCTCCTTTTATCTCGACAAAAAGGAATAAATGTAAGTAAATCCAAAAGGACCGCTGACAGAATCAAATGTTGGAATGGTTCTCCCTCAAAGGCTTTAACAATGACTTGTACAATCAGCCCAGTCTCAGTAAAATGCGTACATATTCCACGATTTGAGAAATACCGTGTATAATATACGCCAAAACCGGTTTTTGCGTGCATATAATACGCGCGGTCCTAAACGTGTTAAAATGTGTTTTCCACGTTTGACACGTCCCCTGGTGGAGGCGTGAGCATCACAGACAGCCACACAAACGAACAATTTGCTTTTCTAATCCAAACCATAACCGTAATCCTAACCTTAACCAGGAACGACGTCATTTAGAAAAGAACCGGAGGATTTCTGACCACGTGATCAAAACGAAACCTAAAAAGTCATGTTTATTGTACGTATATTATCTACCATTGCGTATCATATGCACGCAAAAAGCGTGTTTGGCGTATATTATACACGGTATTTCAGAGTGCAAAGTCGTGGAATATGTACACATTTTACTGAGAGTGTGTTGCAGCAATTCTCCCGAGCCGCCGTTATTGAAGCTGTTTACATCCGCGGTCTCGTGGTCGAGGCGTGGAAAGAGGCAGACGGTTGCAACAAACTCACTCCTGATTGGCGACAGTACTTCCTGTAGATTCCATGACTGAGCTATGACTCCAACCAATCGCTGAAGATTGTTTGCAAATGGCGGTATCCCTTTCAGGAATTGACGGTGAAAGCGGCGGCCGACTTTCGCGAGGGGAGGAAGTAATGCATTTCCAATGGGGGACCTCATTGCTCGATCTGTCTGGCGTGACAGACACGCGCCACCATTATGGATCGAGACTTCTTGAGTAATGAATGACGGAGGTCCGAAAAAGTAACAAAAGGAGATGCAGTGTTTTACAATCAACATCAAAAACCTTGACAACAAAATAATCCGATGGAGAGGAATCATCACAGGACAGGAATCACATTTTAATAGAGAGAAATCAGGCTGGGAACCGTGAACTGTGCGCTAAAGTGGGTGCTAGCAACTCATGAGAGACATGCTAGTTTGGTTCTTCAGTGTATGTTTTTATTAATGTTTCGTGTTTTTAAACATAGCGGGTGTTAATCGCACGTATTTACGTTCAACCAGCACAAATACTGATAGTAATTCATGTTGGAAACACGTAAAATGTTCGGTCAAGATGCACGTTGCTGCATTGTTTTGCTAGCTCGTAGCTAGCTACTGTGAGAGCCTAAATCTTATTGTCGGTCGCACTTTTTAAAATTTTTTTGTCTTTCTAAGAAGTGTAAGTGAGTTCGCACATAATTTCATTAAATCCGTGGCGTCACTGTTGAGCTTTTTTCTTGGTCGTACGGACCGGAGTAAGCCCAGATAGAATAAGCAGCGCTAACGCTTATGCTAGCTTTCTGTTTCTGTGCAACATTTACTGCTATTATCTCTGTGTTTTGAATCTTAACAGTTTCAGATGTATTTGATGTTATCATCCAAGTTTAAACATGTTTTTGTATCAGTTAAAGATGCTAGCTGGAGCCTTTTTCTCAAAGTACAATGAAATCGTCTATTTGAAGGTAAATTGTGAAGCAATTGAGATTTATTTAGCATGTATGTAATCCTAAAATAGTAAAAGTTTTAGTTTCATTTGAAAAATGTGGTAAAGGGTGTTTTTATTATTTTTATTATTTAGCACTTTGAGATGTTTTTAATAGGGAAAGGACTAAACTTCATCAGTCATTCATGCTATAAACTTCATCAGTCTCCCTCATTTCTGGTCTTGGGTGACAATCATTTACAAGCTCTGTTTTATGGATTTTAGCACAAAGGAAAAATTAAAACTCACTGATATTTAGAAGCTGTTCATTTGACAGTAATGCATTACCTGTAGCAGTAGAAGGTGCAATTCTTGCAATAATTACAGATTAATCTTAATAGATAACTATTTAATTTGAATAAATATTTGTTCAAAATGTGTTTACTTCTTTCAACTAAAATCATTATAATTACATTTTTGTCAATTTGAATTTATTTTAAAGAAATCGTTATAAAATCGAAATCGTGAAATAAAGTTGAAAAAAATCCTGATTTTCTTTTTTTGCCATATCGCCCAGCCCTAATCTGAAGCATGACGACAAAAGCCAAAACACGCAGACAAAAGCCACAACACGACAACAAAAATCGGAAGAATGATGACAAAAGGCACAACACAACGACAAATGACACAAAACTACGACAAAATCAGAAGAATGACGTGAATTAACGTGTTGGTTGTTCGTAAAATCAAGGGTCCCCAAACTCCAGGCTGCTAAACCAGAACCAGTCCAGTACCGGGATGTAGAGCGCACCGGTACCCTAACCCAGTACTGGCACTCTAACCGCAACCAGGTACCGGGCCCGGTTGGCCCCCAGTACCACGTCTGGTACTGTTTCAGGTCTGGTACCACATCCAGTACCATTTCCGGTACCGGTACCAGGTTTGGATATGAGGTTTGTAAAATCAAAGGTCCTCATCCTTCAGGACACGGTACAGGTTGAGGTACCGGATGCGGACTGGCTCTTGGGATGCGTCCAGTACTGGTACCCAAATCCAGTACTGGTACTGGCCACATCCCAAGGACCACTCCCAATTTCCAGACGCAGACTGGTAATTGGGAGTGGTCCAGTACTGGTACCCAAACCCGGTACTGGAAGCAATTTTGTGGAGTGACAAGTACCAAATCCAGTTACCGGTCCAGTACCAGTACTTAAACCTGGTACTGGAAATGTTCCAAGGGCCACTCCTAAGCACCAGACGTGGACTGGCACATGGGTTGAGTCAAGTGCCCGTACCCAAACCTGGTACTTGTACTGGACATAATTTTGTGGTGCGTCCAGTACCGGTTCCCAAACCCAGATCTGGTTCTGGACACATCTCAAGAATCTGTCCGCGTCCTGTTCGGCATCCGGTACCACGTCCTGAGGGTGGTGGACCTTTGATTTTACGAGCAGCCAGAACATCAAAAAACTACAGATTTGGGACACTCAAAACGTCAACTCTTGATGCAGAGAGGTCCCTAACCAAAAGTCAATAAGAGTTGAGGATCAGAATAAGTTGGTAGAAAAAAAACAGTCTAGAAAAGATTGTGGATACATCACAAGAACATAGAAAAACTGAAGAAATCTCTGGATGCTGTTGACAAGGCTTGTGGTTTTAGACAGCACCGTAACACATAGACTAACTAGTGTTTGTTTCAAAGAAGATAGTAAATGACTCGCAGATCAGGAAGTATCAAACATTTCAGACATCTGTCCGTGCTTGAAAACATGTCAGGAAAGTTTCAGAAATCTGGACCTTTGATGCCCAGACACCTCCAAACTATTTTCAAAAAGGAAGTGGTCATGCGGTTGCTACGTAAAGTTTCTAGAAGAGTCCGTTCTCACCTTTTACAGCTGGCAGTAGAGCCCTCCCTGCAGAAAAAAGGCAGGATTTAGAAAACAATTCTCCACGTCAACCCTCGCTGTTGTACGTACGCACTGGGGCTGCAGAACTTGAATGATTGGTCTGCTTTTAGTGCGAATGTTCTGCTCGCTCAATGAACCCAGGAACTTCCGGTTCTTCAGCACTTTCCAGTCTGCAGAAAATCAAACCTGGAGTGACTGATGTGCTTCCAGCATGACCACTAAACCACAACCAGACTCACCTCTGCTCAGCTCCAGCTGATATTTGTTCTCTAAACCCTCTGCAGACACTAAGATGACAAACTGCTGGAACAAAGGATCTTCCTGAAACACAGAAGAATTCACTTCAGGAAGAAGAAACATTTTCATCAGAAGTTGTTTTGCAAAATGTGCCAAAGGAAAATTTTAGATAACATTCATAATATACATGATTATTTGCACATTTATGCACCACTCACACATAAACAAACACCAACAGTATCTCACAAAAATGAGTAGATCTCTCACATTTCTGCAAAGATTTATTTATATCTTTTCAAGACAACACTGTCAAAATTACACTTTGACACAATGAGAAGTAGCCAATGTCCATCCTGTATAGCAAGAATTACTTAAGAATTACTCGTAATACAGACATTCACACTAGCATTATCACAGGAAATGTTATATATCTAGTTCATAATTATGTTAAAAAGTTTTAAAATGTAGTTTTAGAGTGTTCAATAAATGTTTATCCTGTTCGGCTCGTGACCTAAGGTGTGTTTTGGATTTTGGCCCCTTGTGCGATTGGGTTTGACACCCCTGCTCTAGGCCACAGGAAAATTGCCAACACACTGAAACTCTGCTGCAGCACAGTGGCCAAGACCATCCAGACGTTTACAAAGACAGATTTGACTCAGAACAAGCCTCACCGTGGTCAGTTAAAGAAGTTGAGGTCTTGTTCTCAGCGTCACATCCGAAGGTGGTCTTTAAAACACAGATGTATGAGTGCTTTGAGTTTTTTTGGGATGGGGTCAACCTGTCAGAGCTCCGACCAAACACCTCATGATGTATCAAATTGGTCTACATACTTTCTTCCCAGAGGATCGCCTTTTCTGAAGATGACACACAAAAAATTCCAGTTTGCTAAAGACAAGCAGACTAAGGACATGAACTATGATATATTTGGTTAAAACAGTGTCAAGTGTGCGCGGCATCAACCAGGTCAGGAGTTCAAGACAAGTGTGTGGTGGCTACAGTCAAGCATGGTGTTGGTAGAGTCATGGTCTGGAGCTGCATAAGTGCTGCTGCCATTGGGAGGCTACAGTTCATTGAGGTAAACGTGAACGGTTCATGAACTGAGACATACTGAAACAGGGCAGAATTCCAGCATGATAATGACCCCAAACACGCTTTCAAGATGAACACTGCCTTGCTAAAGAGACTGAGGGTAAATGTCTCCAGATCTAAACTCGATTGAACATCCTTGGGGTGTCCTAAAACAGAAGGTGGAGGAGCATGGGGTCTCAAATGTACACCAACTCTGTGATGTCATCATGGAGGAGTGGACTTGGACTCCAGTGGCAGCCTGTTAGGTTCTGGTGAACTCCACACCCAGGAGACTTAAGTGACAATAATGGTGGACTCACAACATATTGACATGAAGGATTTTCACTTAAGGGTTTGGCTATTGATGCATATATTGTGATTTATTTTGAAGTAAAAGTACATTTACACTGCTACACTGACTGCCGTTATTGTGTCAAAAATTAACTTCTGGAGTGTTGTCCCATGATAATACTTAAATAAATATCTGCAGAAATATAAGGGGTGTACTCACTTTTGTGAGATACTGTATGTACACACACATATAAACATGAACACACATGTGCAAACACACACAGACCTATATACACAAACGTGCACACAGCACAAATAAGCACACAGACTTATACACACATACATATACAGACATGTGCATGCATGTACACAAAAACGTCTGTGCATATACACATATATACACATTTGTGCATACACACATATATACTGTACACATGCATGCACAAAATCAAATGCGAATACACACTAGAGCTGCCACGATTAGTTGACTAATCGACGACTAATCGACTATTAAAATAGTCGACAACTAATTTAATAGTCGATTAGTCGTTACTTTATATTAGAGTCAGAGTGTAGTAAAGTTGAAAGTTATAATGGTATTACGCTAACTTTTTAGAATATTCTGGCATTTATTTAGGCAATTATGGAATTTGGCTAATATTTCAGCTACATGCTAGCTATTTTGGCTAGTTTCTGATTTTTTTTCAGTATTTTAGGCTAATTTGGAGTTTAGCTAGTACTGCAGCTGCACGCTAGCTGTAGTGGCTTTCTTAGGCTTTTTTCAGTCTTTTAAACTGTTTTGGATTTGGCTCATTTTTAATTTTTTTAGGCTAATTTAGAGTTTAGCTAATATTTCAGCTGCATACTAGCTGTTTTAGCTAACTTGAGCTTTTTTTCAGTCTTCTAGGCTGTTTTGGAATCTAGCTAATATTTCAGCTGGCTATCAGCTTCAACGATTTCAGCTATCTACTTTTTTAAGCTAACTATTTCAGCATCTTCAGCTATTGTCACTGGCATCTTAAGCGGCCAACAGCATTCATACTAGCATTATCGCAGGTAATGAAATATGTCTAGGTGTCTGTTTGTTAAAGGCCAATGATGTGTGTTCTACATCTGCACGCACACATACATATGTGCACACACGTAAACACACACGTGCACACATACTAAAACAGACATATACAAACACTTGCACACACACACACCACCACACACACACAGGTGTGCGCACACACCTGGCACTTCTGGAAGAAATCCTGGTTGATGACAACATCATAGGCGGTGCAACTCTGAGAGCCTGAAACCGAAATGTTGGATTCAGACAAAAACTACTGAGAATAGAAACAGATTCAGAATAATCAGATAAAAAAGCGTCTAAGGCATGAAGCAGATTTAAACACGGTTCACAAAAGCTCAGTGACACCAGGGCCTCTAGCAGTGCTGCAGATAAGATGTGTTTACATTTACTTCCTGTGGACCCACACCACTTTAGCCTTAAACTCGCAGTTACAGTTAGTCCTAATTTGCTGCCTGGAATCCATTAAAGACCTCCTTTGGATCGCAGAAAGTTTCTCACAGATGACAGGATTGCACAATTTCACATTACACAACTCTTTTTACACCAGAGTCCCACTCATTACTCCTATCAAAATTCAGGAGTTCAAAAACATTAATCCCCAGACTGTCACAGACAGATGTTTGCTCTGTTCTGTCCTTTGGGTCAGGATGGAGATTGGCCTCTTTACTGCTTATATTGTATTTTTTTATTTCATAAAAAGGCACATTTATAGTAAATTACAACATTCATCTCCCTGGCTCCAGCAGGGACAACAGCACTGAGGGAGATGTTTATTTTAAGCTAGATTTCTATCTTTACTTTACTGAACAGTTGCAGATTAGAGTAATTGCTTTTTTGGCCAGAGACAAAACACTTACGGGTACATGGGTTATTACAAAAAATCCAGTCCAGTCCCCATACACCAGGGTTCTCTAACCTGCAGCTATAGATCTACATGGCTCTTTATCTCTCCTTGACCAACATAAAATAAGTGATGGAGACTGCTGATCCAGACATGTCGACCGTCAGAGTCAGCAGCTCCTGATAATGTCTGTATAACCAAAACTACCTAAAGGTACCAAATAAACAAAGCCTGAAAACTAAGACTACCAAGATCCAAACTAAAATAACAAAACCCAGCAGAGTAAGACTGCTGAGGAGAAAGAGGAGAAAGAACAAAATAAATAAATAAAACTGCAATTTTCTTAAAATAAGGATGACTTAATTATCATTTATTTAATATAAATGAATAAATGTATAAACTGATGTCTGAGGTTCACATAGATGATAAACTCTGTAGGTTTTTACATCCTGTTGACCTGAAGACGTCTTGTTTGTTCAACTCTACCTCCAGAATGAACAGATTTTATATGGAAAGAAAAAGTTTGGTAAAAAGTTTGATCATTTATTAGATAAAAGCAACATTGGTTACCAGCTGTTCAGACCTATACAGTCAATGGGAGGATCCGATCAGGAATATGCTCAGACTAGGGCTGCCACGATTAGTCAATTAGTCACAACTATGCCATTAAAATAGTCAGTCGTTTTTTTTTCTTTTTCTAAATTTCAAAATTACGATGTGCACTTTCTAATGCCACGTCTGCCATCCTCTTTGACACACATGCACAGTAATGTTAATCTTGTCAGCAGTTTTGCTATTGGAAGATTCAGGTACTATAATAACACACCAACAGAGCTTGAAAGTAGGAAACCAAAAAAATTAGAAAAAAGAGTCCAATGCAATATCTGCAAGGCAGAACTTCTAGTTCCATGGCAGCACTACGGCGATGCATGAACACCTGAAGAGGACGCGTGATGTGACTGAATATGATCACGGTGAAGCGAGAACATCGTCTAACAATAGCAGCACAACTTTAGTTATACTTGAGCCAGTCAGAGCAAAACTTTATCTTTTGTGAAAAAAATGTTTTGTTTTATTTCAGATGCCGACCTCATTTGATTTAAGTCTTGTTTTAATGCCAGAAACTAATGAAGGAATAAAGCTTCATGATTCATTAAAGGTTTAATTAACTGTCTTTCTTTTTAGTTAACATATAGCTTAAACTCTTCAAGTTTAAAGCTAATGTTGGTTAAGATGAGTGTTTTACATCCAGTTTATTCATGACCCGACAACTCAGCTAATCAAAGAATGACTATTAAAATAATTACTTGTGCCAGCCCTAAAGCAGAAACACTGTACATTAGTATACAGTCTGTCATGTGTTTGACAAAGTCATGAAATCTCTTCTCCACATCCTCTGGGGGAGCGGGGAGCTGCAGACACAGCTGCATTCAGGAACTATTTGGTGGTTTAAACCCCAATCTGATAAAGTCCCACTCCAACTAGATGTATATATTTATATTATCACATGTAAAAAACGCTCCAAGTGGTTTTCAATTTTGATGATGCAGTTTTTAGCTAAAATAAAAAAACTTGTATTTTCTTAGGACATATTTTCTGCAGAGCAGCAGGAGATTATCAGAAGCTCCCCTTAGTTATAAGTCGGACTGTTGTTCATAATCTCCACCACTAGCTTACAGCCAATCAAAACCCCAACTTAACATTAGCAGCACAACAAAAACGAAGCTATCCGGCCGTACACTTTTGATCCAGGGTCCAGCTCAGACGAGGAAAACTAAGATGTTCATGGATCTATTTGGTTTGGGTGATTTATCTGTTTCCATGCATCAGAATGGAGCAGAGCACAGAAACTTTGGCCCGGCGAACAGCATGTCTGTATTAGGGATGTCCCGATCCGATCACGTGATCAAAAATCGGACCCAATCACGTGGTTGATGACTCGATCGATATCGGATGTTGTCCCCCGATCAGTATTGGATATTTCATTTATTCCTATTATAATCAGCGCTTTATATTTCAAGTTTATTATTCTGGATAAATACTAAACTGGAAGTCTGCAATAACAGATCTCAAAATGTTGATGCCATAAAACACAGCAGAATACAGCAGCAGTTTAAACAGGAGGCTAACATAAACAATTCAGTCAAGCTAGCTAGATGATCACAGATTCAGACTTCAGGGACCAATAACTCTTTTGAAAACACTTTAAACTGACAGCAAGTGTCTCTGTTGGTTTGTCTTAATGTAAACAACAACCTGTAAAAGGCATTTCAACAGAAAATACGGGTTTTTGTTTAATGTGAAGCTCTTCGTGCTGCTGACAGACAGACGGCTACACAGCAGCTGCTAACTGCTAAATCTGTGACTCTGTGATTTAACTCCTTAAGACCCGAGCTGTTCTTTGATATGTCTGTTTTATTTCTCTGACAGAGAAATAAAAGTTAAAATGTGATGCCTTAAGAGCTTAAAAAAAGAATCACATAATCACGTTTTAAATGTCTTACAAAAGTATCGGATCAGGACTCGGTATCGGCAAATACACAAAATCAAACGACTGGGAATCGGATCGGGCCCAAAAAAACCTGATCGGGACATCCCTAATTTTGATCTGCCTCTGATCCATCACAATTTGAATAAAGAAAATAAATATGTCCACCATCATTAGGAAAGAAATACTACAAGACCAGATGTCAAAAACACCAAAAACACGATTTTCATTGGTGTGGGTCTTTAATGCTGAGTGTCAAACAGGAAGGCTTTGGGTCCCATTTTTAAAGTCTTCCCTATTTGAACTTATGACCTACCACTCTCGGGGCGGACACTCCCCCACTATCCCACCGGCTTGTATCGAGGTACAGCGAGACTCTCCTGAGGGTGAAGCCTCAGTGAGGCTCCACCTCAGTTCTTCCTTCTGTTTGCATGTAGCAGCTGCGTCTTTGCTCGGGTTAAGTACCGTTATCCATCTCAATGTGCGGCTCGCCGAGGCTCATGGGAACTCTGTAGCCACTCGGGTCCTCGGACTGCAGCAGATCCACCAGCGCCTCTCGGGACAGTTCTGGAGGAGGCGGGACCGAGCCGGACTGACAGATGTTGATGAAGACTTTCTCCTTTCCGGGCTCCGTGAAAGTCTTCACACACATACCTGGCAGGAAGGCCGGAGACGAAGCAAACAGAGAACAAGAGCCGATGCACAGATGAGCCTTTATGAAGGATTGTTTGTGTCAGTGTTTTGTTTTTAGCCAAGTGTTTTCAGCTGCCAAAGCTTGAAAGTGCTTCCTTTATAAATAAAGTTTGATTGAATTATGTCCCAAAGCTCACCAGGCAGAGGTCGGATGGATTTGGAGTCGGAGGTTGGCGTCTGGAGCTTCCCCATCGTCTGCAAAGATTATATGGACATTTTTAACAAGGACAAAAATCAGATCAAAGCTTTAAAAACAGCCCAGAAAGATGTGATCAATAAAACACTTCACTGCCAGAAGATGGATGCCAGAAAAGTAAACCAAATCAACAAACTGATCTGAAACTTTAACTGAGTAACAAACTCAAAACTTCAAGACACGAGTTGATACATGTTTGTTGATTTGATGGGACATCTGAAATAAATCCACTCGCAGAACCTCTGCTCTGCTTCCAGGAAAACTTTCAACCTCAAAACACAACTTTCACACGTGTTCACTGTAAAATCTAATCCCTGCGAAGATTTCAAACTGTTTTCTTTTTTAGACATTCAAGACATTTTACCAGATGTGAAGTGGTTTTGTCTTCTCTTTGTTCTACAACTTTTCAAGCTCTTTTCAAAATCAACACAGTGGAAAATAGTCTCATTAAATTAGGAAATTATTTATAAGATGAGTCTAAATCATTTTGCTCCCAACTCCTAACAAAAGAAAAACTCGATTAAAAGCTTAAAACAACTCAAATGTGCGTTAGTTAGCTACGGAGTCCCACAGGGCTCTGTTCTAGGGCCCATCCTGCTCATGCTTTACATGCTGCCTGTAGGAAAGATAATCAGGAAGCACAGTATATTTTCAATGTTATGCGGATGATACACAGTAGTATTTATCCATTAAACCAAACCAGAATGACCACAAAGAGAAACTTCATTTAAAGTTCAATAAAAACTGGCATTCGTCGTTTTTACTTATTTATTTTGAAAAAAGATTGACCAAACTGTTAACAGATCTTCTCATTTTGTTCTAAAATAAGTCATTTATACTTCTTACACTAGTTTTTTGTTATTAGCTGTGGTCTTATGCTCGAGATGTCCTTGATTGGATCAAAGATCAGATTAGGTCGGATTAGAATAGAACTTTATTCTAGATTTTGATATATTTTATGAGGTTCTTGTAGAGTGAAAATTACTTTCTACATGAACATATTATTTTGCTACTTTCTAGAGATATTCTTTGTAACATCAGTGTTATTTCCTAGTTTTAGGCGACATCTGTTAGCAGTGTTTTTTTTTTTTCTGTGAAGAAGACATTGGGAGCAGCCTCACTTCCACTGATGCATCGGGAAAACCTTTAACTCTGTACAGTGATGCAACTCTGTCGTCACAACACGGCAAAAAAGATTCAATCAGGAGTTTCAATCTAACAAAGACAAGGAAAGGAAATGATCAGACGTAAGTATTAGGAGCTATAAAGTCTGTTATTAATAGGGCTGTCAAATTATTACGTTAATCGTAATGAATTAACTGCAGACTTTTTAGCATCTTGTTTTATTTTTTTTATAATGTTGTCTCATGTCTGCGTCCGACGGTTGCTTCCTCTGTTAAGTCTGATAATGCACACCTGGAAGAGTATTATCACGCTCCTACCATGGTCATTTATGAAAACAATAAACATTAAAATGACATGGATCTCCTTTTTTTAATTGTTTATTTAATTTTTATACAAACTGAATATTTTACATCTGACAGTGGAGTAATTCTGATAGTAAACTCAAGAGAGGGCTATAGAAAAAAAAGATAAAAACCCTGCCTAAAATATAAATGTGAAAATCAGTAAAAAAATTAAACTAAATTAAACTTGCAAACAAACTGGGTTCCATTGAGCCTTTCAAATACAGAGTTGCGTCAGGATGGGCATCCAGCGTAAAAGCTCTGCCAAACCACTGATGCCGTTTCACTGTGCCAAAAGGTGAACAACAACAAACATTCGTGACCATAAGAATTTTAAGTTAACCTCCCTTTCACTCTTGAAAATTTCACAATGTCACTGCCAGTGTGCAAAATACAAACATATGTCCAAAAATCTTTTTCTGCATTGGCTGCTTTTCCTTTACTCCCCCCAGTGCAGGGGTCCCCAAGCTTTCTCCTGTGGGGGCCACATAACTGTTCTTCTCTCATGGGGGCCCGGGTCGGTTTGAAGGCAAGCAGAAAATTATAACAATTACAAGGTGTCTTCAAGCACATTTTAACAATCCCCTTCTGAGAAAATAAATCTTAAACATTCCAAAACTTAAACCACTAAATAGGGACTCCTCTTCCGTCATGGGACAGCTGCAGCTCCTCACACAAGAGGCTCTTCTTAGCAATCTGGACCTCTAGAGATGATCTTTAGGTCATTTTGCTGGTTTTTAACTCATTAATAACTTTATAAACATATGCATAGAATTCATAACTAAAGTAAAAAAAAGTTTTTTTATACTTTTAAGTGTACAATCTGTTAAAGATTTTATTTTCCTACCAGGTAAAATGTACAAAAAAAAAGATAAAAATAAAAATCACCATCCAAAATACTCATTATAATGTTCAAAAAGAAAAGAAAAGAATGAAGAAGGTTTGTAATCCTGGTAAAGGTTGGCATTTAGAAATAACACACATCTGTTCTTTGTGAAGCTGATTTGATTCTGTCAGTAATGATCGGTTCTGGAGAAAGTTGTTCTCAGGGTTCTGCACAGGTTGGTTCTGGAGTCAGTTCTGTTTGAAATTCTTTTCTTGAAGATTCTAAATTCTGACTATCAATATCAGTGAAATTGTTCCAGATTTCTCTTCTTTTTCCAGAGTCACTCCTTTTTTCAGTTTCCTGTTTTTTGTGATGAGATTTTCACACACACATACATACATACATGCACACGCGTGTGCGGGCGTGCACTCAACACACGGCTCTGTGCTCTCATGATCTCTGCATAACTAGTTTTGATCTGACTTGTGTGACTCGAGCAGAGAGAAGAGAGGATTCGTGACACTCCTTGATAAAATGAGCAGCTGGGGAAACAAACCGAAAGTGAAATTTATATTCCCTCAGATATTGAGAGGAGCTCCGTTCTAAAAATAACCTGTGACAGTTAAACCCGTGAATTAAGATTATAGATGTTAAACTCCTCACTACACACTTTCTCCACTTTTCTCAGACAGACATTGTTATTTTTAAATCCAGGATTATAGAATAAAGACAACGATCTGATCGCTTTAATAGATTTATGTGGGTCTGAAGAACTGCACGTTTGTGCAGGAAACATGCACAGAGGAGATTGACGAGATCTCCAGCCAATCAGGACGCAGAACAAGTTGTGCTGTTTAAAAAGAAGCAGCTGCATGATCGCACTGAGAGCAGGAGAACTGCCATGTGGAGAGAGAAGACTGTGTTCTCTTCTATTTCACAGGGATTTGGGAGTGTTCACATAGAGGCACAGACTGACAGTGTTTGGGGGCTGGGCCGTATCCGGCCCGTGGGCCATAGTTTGAGGACCCCTGCCCTAGAGGCCGAATTGCGCATTGCGGTCATTTCTTTACAGAACCAGAACTGGCCTGAGGGAATGGGATAGAAACTTGCTTTCTTTCCCAACATCCTTATATTTTTCTCTCTTCATGACTGGGCCGGATTAAACCATCTGGCGGGCCGGATATGGCCCACGGGCCGTATGCTTGACAACTCTTTTGTACCGTTATGCTGTTGTAATAAACTGGACATGATGGTTTTTTAGTTTGCGTTTGTTTGTTTTTTTAATTAATATTTGAGATTGAAATTCTATCCTTAGGTTGGAATTCTGATATAACAAACAAAATAAAATCCTAAATCCACTTTTTAAATTATATTTTGATCTCTAACTGGACCGCAATGTCACAAATAAAGATTAAAAAATACCTCAAAATTGGGTTTTTCAAAGCAATGATTAGGCCAAAAATATTTGCAATTAAAATAGATTACGTATAATTAATTGCATGACAGCACTAGTTAATATATTAACAGTATTATTAAAAAGTCTAACTTTATATGATATTAATCTGTTCGAGAAAAATATTTCAGCTTTATGCCCTTTTGACTAAGATAAAATGTTTTTTTTTTATTATTGATGCCTTTATTAGTCCAATATATTGGTTTACAAAATTATATTTAAAAAAAATGGACCTAATAATGTGAAATGTGTCATGTCCTGTGATAAAAACTTCAACGTGAGATTTTAATCTCATTGAATTTGGTTGAAATCTTATATCTACAAAACATTATTTCATCCAAATAAAACCTGAGACCAAAATTTCTGCTCATGTTTTCTTCTCCTTGCTATTCAGTTCATATAAAACTGTAAAGTATTAAAGTTTTTTTTTAAGTTTCCTATTTTAAAAAATAAATAACTAAATGATAAGTAATAATTGCCTGGTGTCAGTTGATTTATGGAAAAGGAAAGATGATTTTTGAGTCTTAAACTGCAATATAATACAAATATGTTTTTGTCATAAACAAATTAGATCTACTTTCAATTAGTATACGATTCATCTGTTAATATTGATGTTTATTATTATAAGCAAACAAGAACATAATGTTTGATTTTAATGTTAGGATTATACAGTTTTAAAGTAAAAAAATAAAGTGATTTACTGGAATTCACCTGAACATTATTTCATAGATAACAAAAAATGAAAACCTGCTGCTGATGTGGGTTTAAAACTGTATTACCCTAGATGCATCTCAATGAACAAAAAGAGGATTTTTAGTGTGGTTTACCACCAAAATTGTAAAATATATTTAGATTAAAAATGATGGAAACAAAAATGAAAATGGGACAGAGAAACAAAACTTATATTGTCTGCCCCTTCTAACAAATCAATCAGTAAAAAATAAAAACACAGAGCATTCTGACGATTTGGTTTAGAATAAGAGAAGTTTGGGAGATATTACGCGGATGATAGAAAGCAGTCTTAGGAACCTGATGTGACTGAGCTTCAAAGCTAAGGTCTCCATCTAAGTCTGTTAAAAGGACTTTAAAGGAGTGGGAGGAAGCAAACGTGTACAATTCCATCTCTTTTATGCTTGACTTTTCTTTATATATATATATTATTATTATCTGGGTAACTTTTGTTCATTTAAAAAAAAATAGACTTGGTATAAATGTAAGCTATTGTAAAACCATTTTATGTAAGCATGAAAATAACTGATAACCAAACAAATAAAAAACAAACATCTGAAACTGTAAAGCCCAAAAAGTTTTTTTTTTTTTTTGTAGATTAAAAATGTTAACTTTGTAGATTTTTTATCTTTCTTGGGGGAGATAGAGGTGTGACAACAGGTGATTATGATGTTAAAACTTAACTTCAAACATCAGAAGTTTACTTATTTCAGATCTCCCTATGCAGTTTGTTGAGAAGTAAACAATAACACGTGCATGGGGGAACAGGTAAACAAAAGTTACCTGCAACAACAGCTGCTGATAAAGTTCCTCCTGCTGCTGTAGCTCCAGCTCAGAGTTGAGAAGCGATGAATCGGTCATGTTCGGTCCAGTTCTACAGCAAAACAGAATCAATGGAGACGGATGATGAGCTTCACCTGTTTGATACTTTTAGCATGTTTAGTAGATACGTTTTAATAGAACTGTAAACGAGCACACCTTTAAATCCTCAAACTATCCCAGTTCATAAAAATAATCATTCATATACATAATAATAAAAAATATATACAAATATTTACTGGTGTAAATTAGCGGAAGTCATGCAAACATGCATACATGCTAACTCACTACTGCATTAGCTGCTCACTGCAGGTTAGCTTAGCTTCTACCTACGTACAAAACACCCTTTATATTTAGTCTTTTACGTTCTACTCCGTATGTTCTCTTCTTTAAATAAGTCCACTCTCCGCATTACAAGACATTTCCTTAAAATAAACGTCTGCTTACAGTTTATGCCAGCACGCTAACTCCCAGAGACCTCTTTTAATTTGAAAAGTAATGGACGGAAGTTCCACAACTGTGTTCCGACTTCACCTTTTCAAAATAAAACTCATACGAAATTCTTTTAATGTTTTAGACCAGTGTTCTGCAACATTCCACACTCGAAGGACCATTCGGGTCCATTTCTTACCGACAACAACCCAGCATCGAGCCACAAAGTCTGCCTTTACCCTTTGGAAAAGAAGACGCGGATTTCTATAAATGTAACTTTCAAAATAAAATACTTTTTTTCACATGGGTATCAAACTCAATCACACAAGGGGCTAAAATCTAAAACACACCTTAGGTCACGGGCCGAACAGGATAAATATTTATTGAACATTCTGAAACTACATTTATAAAACTTTAAAACCGTAACTTTAACATAATTATGAACTAGATATATAGCATTACCTGTGATAATGCTAGTGTGAATGCTGTAAGGTAAATTTGGCCACTGATGATGCTGCTGATAGCAGAAGATGCTGAAATTGATAGTTAAAAATAGTGATAGGTGGAATCACTGAAGCTGATAGCTGAAAATGCTGAAGCTGATAGCCAACTAAAATATTAGCTAAATGCCAAATTAGCAAAAAATAAATAAATAAATAAAAAACATTGGGTTAGACAAAGCAGCTAGCATGTTGCTAAAAAAAATAGCTAAACTTTAAAATAGAGCAAAAATCTGAAAAAAGTCTAAATTAGCCAAGCGTCTAAATATTAGCCTAAGTCCAAAACAGCCTAAAAATTGTTTTAAAGCCTGAATTAGCCAAAACAGCAAGCATGTAGCTGTAACTTTTTAGCATAATTATGAATAATGGAATATTATTCCAGAATAAATTGACTTAAACCTTAAATAACTTTCAATATTTTACTCTCTATAAAAATATATTTTGTCAAAATTGTCCAAGTTAGAAATGAGTGAAAGATAACATCGGGTCATTAATAACAATAAAATAAAATGATCTGGAGGGCCAGACACAATAATCCAGCAGGCCAGATCCGGCGCCCGGGCCTTGACCTTGACAACATGTGCAATCGAGCAAATGTAGTAATACCAAGTGTAATGTTACATAAGCAAGAAATAAGGGATTTTTTACCCTCTCTAGTACCTCTTCGCCATGAATTTGTAAATCTAAGTAGCCAAAATTAAATCAGAGCAAATAAATGACCCTATTTTTATTTACTAGTCATAGAACACATTTAAAATTCATCAATTTGTTCAAAAATAGAAAATCCACCTTATAATCCACAGCCCGAAAAGTAATTCTGGTTGTGCTTACTGACCTCCAGAAGGATTTTCTTATACCCAGTACACAAAAATCTATCAAATGTTTTAGTTGTGATACAAAGTGTCCTTCCTATTGCTTTAAATTAAACACTTTTTTCTTTAACCAGAGAATGGAGGGGTTAAAAATGTGATCTCTGGAGCCACAGGTTGCTGACCCCTGTTATAGACAAAAACTGGCCTTTTTTGCTCACATAATCAAATAAAACAGATACAAATCTTTAAAATATACCTAGCTCATAGATGAGATCCTTATCTTTAATAAAGAGCACTGTTGTGCATTTTTATAAGGAACTGTTGGAAAAAATATGTTCAGCAACTTTATTTAAACTGCAAAACATGACAGGCAATTCAAAGGGCTTTATAAGGAAAAATACTGTTTAAGGTCCGTAAGGAAACAAAAAAAAAACATCATAAAAATACAAAGATTAGAATAGGGAATTAATATTAAACATCATTTTAAAACAGAAAAGTGTTGGTGGCAGGCACGTGCAGAGGGGGGGGCG
>NC_050520.1:0-1774 GCF_002922805.2 Oryzias melastigma
ACCTGAACACCAGAACACCTGAACACCTGAACACCTGGACACCAGAACACCTGAACACCTGAATACCAGAACACCTGAATACCAGAACACCTGAACACCTGGGCACCAGAACACCTGAACACCTGAACACCAGAACACCAGAACACCTGGACACCAGAACACCAGAACACCTGGACACCTGAACATCAACAGACAGAACATGTTCCTTCATGAGGTTTTGTGTGCAAAAGATTTGAACGTGTCTGTGACGGACTGACCAGAGTAAACCCCGCCTTCTCCTGACAGTGGGCGGTTCATCTGCAGTGACCCCTGACCCCCGGTAGAGGAGTAAATGACAGTAACCTACTATGTTCATCAGAGTGAGGAGGTAGTTCTGCACGTGCTCCTTTCCGTGAAACCGGACCACCGAGTCGTCCACTCCCAGCAGGATTTCAATGTTGTAGTCGTCTTCTCCGGCGTCCCGGCGGCGGCGGGCTGTCTCGTTGACGCGCTGGCTGATGGAGTCCAGGGTTCTGGGAACATCCAGTTCTGGTTCTGTATGGATCAGAGAGAAACAGAGTCAAAGCTGAGGAGGGAATCACCATCACATGCAGTTGATCCAAAACAAAATCATCCTTCAACTACAACGATCAGATTTTCATCAGATCACGTAATCCGTTTTAATCCTGAAGGTTTGTGAGTTGATCCAAACATCAGAAAGACTCCCTGGGAAGTTTGGGGATTTCTTTGTGTTTTCATTCTTTGACTCAGCTGTTTATCTTCCACATTGCAGCTTCTTTCATGTTGAGAAGATGAACTTCCTGTCGTCTGTATGTTAGCATCACAGAACTTCCTGTTGTCTGTATGTTAGCATCACAGAACTTCCCGTTGTCTCTATGTTAGCATCACAGAACTTCTTGTTGTCTGTATGTTAGCATCACAGAACTTCCTGTTGTCTCTATGTTAGCATCACAGAACTTCCTGTTGTCTGTATGTTAGCATCACAGAACTTCCTGTTGTCTCTATGTTAGCATCACAGAACTTCCTGATTTAAAAAGCAGAATGGATTTAAAATGTGATTTCATCTTGCTGAGTCAGAGCTGAAACGCCGAGGTTCCTGCGAGCGCTTATGTTAGGTGAGGGCGAGAGGGGGAGGGGTAAATATTGTTTGTTGAGGATCTCCGTAAATCCCTAAAGGTGAAACATTCAGACTTAGCATCTGAAGCTCCTCATCCACTCACTTCTTCTGGAGCAGCTTGTTGCCATGACAACACCAAACACATGAGCTTATCTCGCCTTGAGGCGCAGCAGAAGACAGCGGTCATGTGACAGATGTTTAACAGACCCCCTCCCCCCCCTCCCCCCATCCCCACTGAAGCAGACATGGATCAGATTGTTTTCAAGCTCCGCCTCTTCACTTTCTGCTAAACTCAGCTTCCCTCCATGACAGCATCATCTCTGAATCCTGACAGGAGAAGGTCCCTGCTCCTCCCAGACTGGATGAAGCTCCTCCTCCTCCTCCTGTGGGGATCAGCTGTTCAGCTGGAGGAGAACAGCTTTCAGATTTGGAGATGAAAGCTCCAAAACTTTTGTTTAAAAAGAAAAGATTCAGCTTTGCTGCTCTGACATTCACTACAGGAAACGTCTGATAGAAACATCTGGACTAGAACCAAAACAGTTAAAGTACAGACTCTAACTTCTCCTGCTCTGAACCATCATTGGCTGGGAAGGAGGAACCAGGGCTTAAATACAATCAACGAATCATCCATCCATCATCCATCCATCATCCATCCAT
>NC_050520.1:4367-11834 GCF_002922805.2 Oryzias melastigma
CATAATCAATATAAATAAAGTTTAGCATTAAATACAACAGGGGTTTATACTCAATAAATCCCTGTTGTGTCAGTAAAATCTGCCCAACACAAGAAGCTCTCAGCCCACATCTGTTGGCTCAGCTGTTGGACAGGACAAGCTAAAAAATGTTAAATAAAAATAAAAACAGATCACCAGACTTCCCTCTCCCCGGCCACTTCCTCCAGCTCCTCTGGGGGGACCCCGAGGCGTTCCCAGACCAGCCGGGAGACGTAGTCTCTCCAGCGTGTCCTGGGTCTTTCCCGGGGTCTCCCCCAGTGGGACATGCCCACGACCAGATGCTCGAGCCGCCTCAACTGTCTCCTTTGGATGTGGATTGGGTAGCAGTCCAAGGCGGGCGCCTCGACGACCCCAAACCTTCCAGTCAAGTTATTTAAGGGTCTCTGAACAGATTAGTCCAGAACTGATGGTTCTGATTCAATGTCTGAGGTTAACTCTACTTTACTAAAACTTCTTTGATGGCGTTGAGAAGAGCTGCAGGTTCCCTCATGCTCGTCTCCATCCTGACTGTAAACCCAAAGGCAAACGTCTCCAGAAACAGAAGACGGGTCCAGACCAGGCCTGGAGGACGGCGCCATGGTGTCAGTAACGCCGCTCCCCGCCAGCAGGAGGAGGAGGGTTTATGTGAGGAGTGCAGCCGCTTCTCCTCCTGCAGAGATGCTCCTCACCCAGCGGAGCGGGACCTAAAGCAAACACGGAGAACCGGCTGCCACCTCGGCTGTGGCCGGCCTGACAAAGTTGGACTTGTGGGGAACATTCCTCCTCTGCAGCGCCCCCGCCATGACACAGGCATTCTTGTCCTGCCGGCCCCCCCTCCTCTGAGTAAACACGCCTCCTTCCCAGCTCTCAGCGCACAGGACTTTCCCTGAGCGCCGCTCCTTAAGTCTGCCAGTGTGCAAACAGCCCCGCCCCCGCCTCACCACACCCGCCTCAACGCTACGGCCCTGTGGAGCCCCACCAGGCTGCAGCGGGGGCCCTGGGGGTGGCAACAGGCCGCCGGGGCTAAAAATGGCTCCCAGGTGGGTGAGCTGACCATGGAAATCTACTCCTTCTGCTGGATCAGCATGAGAGGGAATTATGGGATGGCCTCTGAACAGCAGGTCCCTGCAGCAGTCCCCCCCCCCAGTGAGGGGCGGGGCATAAGACTAAGGAACAAACAAACAAACCTCCGTCACTGACAGAAAATCTATCCCGTCATGCCCCAGTTCTGGATGCAAGACCCGCCCACGCCGATCCGCCCCCCCCATCACAGGAAGCTGTCTCCATCTTATTGACCTGTGACCTTCAAGCAAGCAGGGAAGCTTGATGGAGAACAGCTGGAGGCGGAAAACGACTTCTTGGAACAAAGGGCAAAACACTACAGGAAATCCCCTTTCACAATAAAAGCATTTGAAAGTGTTTTTTTTCTTTTGCTGAACAGAAAAAAATAAAAGATTTAAAATGAAACCAAACACAGGAGACATTTCTGACTTCAATCCGTTTGTTGGACTCAAATGTTTTTGCGTTTATATTTATCATTTTTTAAATCTTTTGTGTTTAGGGTCACAGGTTTGATGCTGGAGTCTGGTTCTGTCGGGCCAAAGCGGGGCGTTAAATTCTGCTTTTAGACGGACAGCAGGTGGTGGCGGCGTGGTGGCGGCGCCGTTGGGAAGGCGTGGTGGCGGCGCCGTTGGGAAGGCATGGCGGAGGCGTGGTGGTGGCGTGGCGGTGGCACTAACCTTTCCTCCTCTCCCTCTAAAAGGCGCTCAGGAGGAGGCGGGCTCCTCGTTTCTCCTTAAGTGGAGCACATAAACCTCAGAGCCGCCTGGATTTCAGGAATCAGCTGATGCCCCGCGGCGCCGCAGACAGCAGGAACGCCGCCGGCTGCTGGTTCAGCTCCGCATTCCCGTGCCTTCATGTGGACCCCTGAAGAGTCCGAATGACTGTGAGCGGGCCGCTGGGGAGAGGCGGAGCGTGAGGTTCAGCTGGTCTCTCGTTAAAGCGCTTTAATCATCACCACGTCGGCTTTACCAGGAAAATACGAGGCAGGAATTTTACCGACAACTCGACTGACTGGAGTTTGGAGATTCAGATTCATAAATGTCTACATTTGCTTAGAGTTTTTCCACAATGGAAAGAGCTGATTCTTTTTGTTTTGTCACCTTTGACCCTGCGGTGAAACATCACGGGTTAAAGGAGAAGAGACAGAAGATCAACCAGAAAACCGAGATCTGGGCGTCAACTTCTGCAGCACCAAAATCAACAGTCTACAGATGCACAACGTCACCTGCAGTGAACTACAAACTACATGAACTTTATTCCATTGAAGGAAATATTTGGCTTCGACTTGTGACTCTGGAACTGGACTTGTGTTTAGCTGCACGTCCTTGAATGAAACACGTCAGCATCTTCACGTCAAGATTAAGTCAAAGAAGGAAAACCCGACATCCTGCAGAACCGAACATCTTCACTGCTTTTCATCTGTGGACAGACGACGAACGTCTTTAACGGTGTGGGACGTTCAGGTCAAAATGTCTCTGTGTAAAAGCAACAAAATGACGGATGAACTCGGTGGAGGTCAGCAGGCGGAGGTGGTACCATCATGGGGAGTTTGTCAGGGAAAAACAGTAAATATGGAAAAATCCCACAAATCTGCAACTTTTAACTCCAGATGACCAGAAAGAACCAAAAGAATCAGATTTAGGGAAATGTAACAACGATTGAAGATGAGAGTTTATCCTCAGTAATGGTCTGGGGTTCTACAATGATCTGTAAATATTGTTCTATACTCACATGAAGATAAAGTTTGTTTTTACGCCGTATTTTAAATACATGAGCCGTCTCTGTTAAAACAACCTCCAGAACATGTAAAGGAGAGGAAAAATACATCCCATAATGCCATAGAGGTGCTGGACAGGAAGTTTGTGCCTTTCAGAATAAAAGGACCTGAAGGACGGACCAGTGAAAGCAGAACTGCTGCCTCTTCCAGCCTCAAACTGAGGTTGGATCAGGAAATCCTGGTAAATCCCTCAGGATTTTCTTTGTTCCTCTCAGATCTTCAGGATTGAAAGCTTCTGTGTTTGAGGGAGGAATCCTAAATCCTTCATAAAAACATGATGTCTGGAGGAAAGCTCTTACGGTGGACAGATCCTCCTGCTTCTCCATGTTTGACCTCCTGATCTCACAGGATAAATGAAGGTTTATTTGAAAATGAGCAGCAGAGGGAAGACAGAAGGTTTTGTTTCAGTGGAGTGACTTCTTTGAGCCGCTTCAGATCATTTTTATCCCATACTTCCAGTTTGAACACGTCTCAGTCACTCAGCAGGAGGACGGCGTCCCACAGGGCTCTGTGATTGGTCCACTGCTGTTTACTCTGAACATGGCTCCCCGTCATTAGGCAGCACAGCTCACACTAGCATTAATATGCTGATCAGGCGGTTGTTGTTGTTGTTGTTGTTTTAACCTCATAGATTCACAGGAAACAGAATACTGAAAAGGTCAAAGGTCAAGGAGGTCTTTATATGACCTAAAGTTAAGGCGCCGCTCGTCTTTGTGGATTCAAAACCCAGCAGAGATTATTCTGACTAACACACAATGTTCAAACACAGCTGTATGTGGGTGTTGGTTACCATGGCAACATTCCTCCTCTGTAGCAGACTGAGCGACCGTCGGGAAATAACAGCTACAGTTTTACAGTGCTCTCCCAGAATTCACTGCAGATTCCAGGTGAAGCTCCGTTAAAGCCACTTCCTGCTGAAGTGATGATGATGATGAAGATGAAGATGAAGTTAAAGTCCCACTATTTGTCACGCACCAAGGTGTGTGAAATTTGTTCTCCGCATTTGACCCCTCCCCTTGGGGAGCGGTGAGCTGCAGACACAGCCGCGCTCAGGAACCATTTGGTGGTTTAACCCCCCAGTCCAACTCCTTAGTGCTGAGGGTCCAGCAGGGAGGCACTGGGTCCATTTTTAGAGTCTTTGGTAGGACTCGGCCGGGATTTGAACCCACGACCTTCCAGTCTCAGGGCGGACACTCTACCACAAGGCCACTGAGCTGGTATAATGATAATGATGAAGAAGATGATGATGATGATAATGGTGAAGATGATGAAGATGATGAAGATGATGACGATGATGATGAAGATGATGAAGATGAAGAAGATAATGATGATGACGATGAAGATGATGATGATGATGATGAAGATAAAGATGATGGTGATGAAGATGATGATGATGATGAAGATGATGACGATGAAGATAAAGATGATGGTGATGAAGATGATGATGATGGTGATGAAGATGATGATGATGATGATGATGATGATGATGACGATGAAGATGATGATGATGATGATGATGATGATGATGATGATGATGAAGATGATGATGATGAAGATAAAGATGATGGTGATGAAGATGAAGATGATGGTGATGAAGATGATGATGACGATGAAGATAATGATGATGACGATGAAGATGATGATGATGATGGTGATGAAGATGATGATGATAATGGTGAAGATGATGAAGATGATGAAGATGATGATGATGATGATGAAGATGATGAAGATGATGATGATAATGGTGAAGATGATGAAGATGATGAAGATGATGAAGATGATGATGAAGATGATGATGATAATGGTGAAGATGATGAAGATGATGAAGATGATGATGATGAAGATGATGAAAATGATGAAGAAGATGTTGATGATGAAGATGATGATGAAGAGGATGACGATGATGATGAAGATGACGATGATGAAGATGACGATGATGAAGATGACGATGAAGATGATGATGACGAGGATGACGATGATGATGAAGATGACGATGATGAAGATGACGATGATGAAGATGACGATGAAGATGATGATGACGAGGATGTCAGAGAGGCTCCAGGCCTCCATCCCGTTCCCGCTCAGTTCCCTGGTCAAATATCAATCTAATTTTCTGTTATTGTTTGCTCTGAAGGTGACTTTTATTTTGGTGGGGCAGACTCTAAAGAATAAAAGATGATTATTATTTTTATTGTTCTGCCTCCTCAGCCTTTGATCAGAACGTGCTTCTGAATAAATAACGGAAATATTCATATTCAGTCAGAGATAACAGATGAAGCAGAGAAACGTGAAGACAATCCTAAGGAGCAGAACCTCGTTAGGGAACCTCGTTAGGGTAAATCGTTAGGGAACCTTGTTAGAGAACCTCGTTAGGGAACCTCGTTAGGGAACCTCGTTAAGGAACCTTGTTAGGGAACCTCGTTAGAGAACCTCGTTAGGGAACCTCATTAGAGAACCTTGTTAGAGAACCTCGTTAGGGAACCTCGTTAGGGAACATCGTTAGGTAACCTCGTTAGGGAACCTCGTTAGGTAACCTCGTTAGGGAACCTCGTTAGAGAACCTCGTTAGGGAACCTCGTTAGGGAACCTTGTTAGGGAACCTCGTTAGAGAACCTCGTTAGGGAACCTCGTTAGGGAACATCGTTAGGGAACCTCGTTAGAGAACCTCGTTAGAGAACCTTGTTGGACGACATCACAGAAAAGTTCCAGCTGGATACAGAGTCTCTGCTGATGGTTCAGACCGGAGCGCGGCTGTGTCTGCAGCTCACCCCTCCTACAGGGAGAACAAATTCCATCTAGATGTTTGACAGCTAACCAGACTTTACATTTACCACACACCACGATGGTACGTTCTGTTGTCATGACGTCCAGGTGGTGGTACGAGACGCACCTGAACTCACCTGAAGATGCAGCTGCTCCTCTATGACCCTCTACAGACCGGACAACCCCGAAACCCAGAGACCCAAAAAGGACCAAACGGATCAGAACTAAACCTGGATCAGATCAGAACTAACCCCGGATCAGATCAGAACTAAACCTGTATCAGATCAGAGCTAAACCTGGATCAGATCAGAACTAAACCTGTATCAGATCAGAGCTAAACCTGGATCAGATCAGAACTAACCCCGGATCAGATCAGAACTAAACCTGCATCAGATCAGAGCTAAACCTGAATCAGATCAGGACTAATCCTGGATCAAACTAGGACTAATCCTGGATCAGGTCAGTCCAGTAAAGTGTACAGGTTCCTTTCCCTGCGTCAGGATCCGTTGAATTACTTGAACATTTGAGGAGTTACTGGATTTTAAAGAGTGAAATGTTTGTAGATATTCTAAATTCCTCACAGATTTCCTTCATCCTAAAAAGCAGATTTCTTTCCCAAACTCCAGCCTCTCCGATGACACTGGCTGTTTGTCCTCCGAGGAACAGTGGAAAAACACCCGGATGCAGGTCACCAAAGCCCTGAACCCCTGAGTGAAACAGAGAAGGTTTCTTCCAGAGCGCCGCTTCTCACCCCGCCATGAATGAGGTCTAAGTCTGCGGCGTGACCCCCCCAACAAGCTGGGCCCTGTCCCCCCACCCCCCCCACCCCACTGCAGCAACCACGCCTGCAGACCAACCACTGCACCACAACAGATAAGCAGGCGGACAGGGGGCGGGGCTTCAGAACACTGAAACAGTCCGGCCCTCAGAATGAAGGCGGGGACTCGTTGACTTTATTCTGAAGTTATTTTTGAAGACATCAGGATGTTTACACATAAAAACCTCCTAAAACGCCACGGCGACCAGGAGTGAGCGGGACGCAGACAGACGTCCCTCCACTTCCTCTGACTGAGGCAGGTGAGTTCACACCTGACTGGACATGAGAGTTATGAGTGACTCCGCCCCCTGGTGTTCCAAACAGGAAGTACCTGCTGGCTCCAATAGACTTCAATAGAGGAATAACCACCTGAGATCAGTCATTGAGAAATGGCGCCTGACGTGGCTTCAACTGGAGCAATAGATGACGTCCCTCAGTCCAGTTCTTATATACAGTCGATGCTTCAGACCAAACCCGAGGAGGAACATCAACAGGATTAAACCCTGGAGCTTTCAAAAGTGGGTGGAGCAAATGCCTTAACCCAGCCCCCACGTTCTGAATCAAACACATCAGAGGTTGTAGTTCCCCAAACGACCACTAGAGGCTGATGTCAGAGGAGTTAAATCAACCTTCCATCAAAAATAGAGTTTTGTTTGGGCTGGTTACAACATATGTACTGAATATTTTCTGTTTTATTTTCCATTATTGATTCTGTTTCATGATTGACAGCTGAGTGGACCAATAGAACTCGCTCTTTACGTTGTTCTGCACGTTTTTAAGAAGTGAGCATTAGAGAACGTCTCAGAAGATCGTACTCCTGATGGGAAGAACAGGAAGGAGAGAAACTGAAGGAAGTTTCTATTTTCTGTTTGAAGATTTGACCCCAAATGAACTTTTGTCGGTAAAAGTTTTTCTGGAGAATCTTGAGCTTCAAGTCCTCATATGTGAAGAAAACCTGCAGTCCAGAAGTTCATGAGGGATTCACAGAGACCCCCCCCCCAATTCTTACACAACACACTAATGTTTTTGTC
>NC_050520.1:11887-17673 GCF_002922805.2 Oryzias melastigma
GCAGATTCACAACAAGCACGAAGAATTTCAGATATTTGTCAGACGGGAAAGAGGAGCAGCTCGGCATCAGGAGGAGGTTCCACCGTCAGCTCCTCACTAATTATCTCCACGTCAGAGACGGTAAGACCTCACCGGGGTCACCGGGGTCACCGAGGTCATCGGGTCAGAATTCTGGACCAGACCAGGCGGGAAACATGGACTTGATCTGCTGCAGAGTCTCAGCATCAAGCAGGAAAACTATCAAAGCTCCCACGCTGGTTTTCCTGACGGGAACACAAACTCCTCCCCCGGTGAGCGGGGGGGTAAGTGTTTTCTCTCACATCTGGCATCTCGAAAATGAAGATTTTAGAGCCGCAGCTCCGAACGAGAGCAAGAACCGCCTGAAGACCTCTACCAGCAACTGACGTACACAACACACAAAACACACACAACACACACATTACACAAAACACACACAATACACACAATACACACAAACACACAATACACACAACACACACAATACACACAATACACACAATACACACAAACACAAAACACACACAACACACACAAAACACACACAACACACACAATACACACAATACACACAAACACACAATACACACAACACACGATACACACAATACACAACACACACAACACACAATACACACAATACACACAATACACACACAACACACACAATACACACAACACACGATACACACAATACACACAACACACGATACACACAATACACAACACACACAACACACAATACACACAATACACACAATACACACACAACACACACAATACACACAACACACGATACACACAATACACACAACACACGATACACACAATACACAACACACACAACACACAATACACACAATACACACAACACACACAATACACACAATACACACAACACACAACACACACTATACAATACACACAATGCACACAAAACACACAATACACACAATACACACAACACACACAATATACACAACACACACAACACACAAAACACACAACACACAATACACACAATACAATACACACAATACACACAATACAGACAACACACAATACACACAATACAATACACACAATACACACAATACACACAACACACACAATACACACAATACACACAATACAGACACAACACATACAATACACACACACAAATATACACACATATGCACGTAGATCCAAACAAACAAATGCATATGAATATAGACACACACATGCACACGCACACGTGCACTCACATGCACATATTCTCCCTCACACATACATCTACATAGAGAATGTTTCAGTTCAAACTTCTTCTGACTTGTTTTTTTTTTGAGAGGTGAAAGTTTTCATCTGAGAAACCGAAACAGATTCATTCAAACAAACGTTTGCAGGAGGAAAAGCATCGAATGACGCAACTGAACACCTGAAATGTCTGTGAGTGGAGAACTTCTCTGAAATGCAAAACGTAAGAATCGAAATCTGGAGGAAGAGTTGAAGCAGAAGCCAGAAACGTCTCAGACTTTTGAAACGAGACAAACATCTGAACCTCTAAGCTTCCTGAACGAACTCCACAGCAACCAAAACATCCCAAACAAACAGGATATAAGTGAGTCACGTGAAGCTAATTTATAGGTAAATCCTGAAGTTTGGGAGGTAAAAGTCATGATGAAAAAATCATAATCTAAGGATAAAGTCGTTTGGTAAACATTCATCTGAAATGCTCACCTCTAAAGACAGTCCTGATCTGACCTAATCTGACCTAATCTGACCTAATCTGAGCTGCAGGTGCAAGTTTTGTTTCAGCTGCAGGTTTTGTTTCAGCTGCAGGTTTTTTTCAGCTGCACATTTTGTTTCAGCTGCAGGTTTTGTTTCAGCCGCAGGTTTTATTTCAGCTGCAGGTTTTTTTCAGCTGCAGGTTTTATTTAAGCTGCAGGTTTTGTTTCAGCTGCAGGTTTTTTTCAGCTGCAGGTTTTATTTAAGCTGCAGGTTTTGTTTCAGCTGCAGTTTTTTTTTCAGCTGCAGGTTTTATTGCAGCTGCAGGTTTTGTTTCAGCTGCAGGTTTTGTTTCAGCTGCACGTTTTGTTTCAGCTGCAGGTTTTGTTTCAGCCGCAGGTTTTATTTCAGCTGCAGGTTTTGTTTCAGCTGCAGGTTTTATTTCAGCTGCAGGTTTTATTTCAGATGCAGGTTTTGTTTCAACCGCAGGTTTTGCTTCAGCTGCAGGTTTTTTTTCAGCTGCAGGTTTTATTTCAGCTGCAGGTTTTGTTTCAGCTGCAGGTTTTGTTTCAGCTGCAGGTTTTGTTTCAGCCGCAGGTTTTGCTTCAGCTGCAGGTTTTGTTTCAGCTGCAGGTTTTTTTTCAGCTGCACGTGTAACCCCTTGTGTCTGAAGGATTGTTAAAACACACCAACACTTCTGAAGGTACCGGATCGAACCGCTCAGACGTGCTGCTCTGTTTCCACCATGATGTGAAGTGGAGGAGGACCTTCAGGGCCACCGTACAAATATATTTCAATAGAAAAACTCACTAATAATGTTTAGAATTTGAAGATTTTTAAGTTTGAAAACTTTGACTGAGAATAAAAATAGAAAGAACTTGGAGAAATTGGTTTTGATTTTGAATAAAAAGTCAGGATGTGAAGAATATTCTGAAAAGTCAAATAAAGTCTGAATCCTATAGAAGTCATTTGTTAATCTGGGATTTACAGGATTGAAATGAAAGCTTGAACACTTTAAAGCTTGAAAGTTTCCTGTCCATCAGCCGGGCCGGCCGCTCCGGTTCAGACCAGGATTCCGGAGACTCTGACCGTCTGTCTGGACCCGACGCGGTTTCAGGTTTGATGTTCGGTCGGCCTCCAAAGGGACTCTGCACATTTAGCAGCTCCTTGCTACCTGAGGTTTCTCAGGTCCGTAGATCTGCTGGATAAACCTGTCACTGCTCCGTTTGTCTGAGCCCGCCCCCACGCCCCCGTCTGTCTAAGGTGACCCCCCCGATCTGGGTGATCTCCACGGATTCCTCACAACCAATAGAAGTCTGTTCCTGAAGTCATGTGATCAACGACAGGAAGGAACGTTTCTCAGCACGCCAGATTCCCCCAGCGTCTGGTTAACAGAAACCACCATAAATACATGAAACATGAATGATTTTATTTATAAAAACATTTTAATGGTTTGATCAATTCTAATGTTTTTATTCATTTGGAGAATTCTGTCTTTTGCTGTTATTTTACTAAATATATTTTACTCCTAAAAGGTTCCTGGTCGTGAGAAAAACATCGATTTCTGGTTTTAGAAACAAAAGTTTTTTAAAACTTCTGACATTAAAATTCCTTTAGGAATCAAGGAGGAGTCAGCAGTTTGGAGATGAAAGTTTTACTTTGGTTTGAAAAGTGGAAAGCAGCACCTTCATCATCATCATCACCAGCCGCTCAGGTGCAGTTTTGTCTCCGCCCTCTTCAGGTGTGGGATCAAACTCTTCTCATCAGGAACCAGCAGGTGCAGAAACGACACGCCTCTCAGAAACATGACATCTTTGTCTGGAACATTGACTGTAAACAGGTACTGGACTAAGTGGCCCCGCCCCCCTGGTGTTTTTCTTTATTGCAAGATATTTAAGTTATAAACCGACCAATCAGATGCCTCAATAAAAGTAGGCGGAGCCTGCTGGCCCCCACGTTCAAAATGATTGACGGATTCTCCTGAGTAGCTTTCAGAGGAAGGGGTGTGGCTTTCCAACAAGCTCACTCCTGATTGGTGACGGCGGTGTTCACAGACACGTGACTCAGATCACTGTCGACTGGCTCCAACATGGCGGCGTCTGTATCACAGAGAAATGGCGATTGAATCGGCTTCATTTGGCTGCATTTGCTCTGTCCATGTCTATATACAGTCAATGGTTTAGACTCTCGGCTTCAAACCATCAACCTAAAGTTTATTGATCAAATCCTAACTCAGTCAGGAATAAATGACCCAGCTTTAGCTGAAGCGTGGCAGCAGAAGCTGAAACAGGATCTGATCTGCGGTGAGGGTTCCTGGATGGATGGAAGCTCAGTTTTCCAGGAGGAACACGGAGGAACTCAAACGTCCCACAAAGCCGAGAGAACACAAACACAGCAGGAATCCAAACGGCCCTGAAGGCGTCAGACCGGACCTGCTGAGTCCTCCTCAGAGCCGTCTGATGTCCACGGTAACGGTTTACCGGAGAATTCCACAGATCAGCTCAAACTGGGGGGTGGGGGGACATCAAAGTCATGACAAACTTTTTTTGATTTCACATTTGCTGCAGAGCTGTGGGCGGAGCCTGATCAGGCCACTTCAGAGGGCCAATAGGAGCAGAGTTTGCTTCCAAAGATCTGGAAGCTTCACGGCAGGAAAATGATGAGCGTGCACGGAGCCGCTCACGTGCACGCTCATCATCTGAAGACTTTTTCTGAAGTTTGGTCTGAAGCTCCGGACAGCTCGGCGCCGCGTCGGCAGGTTTCAGAGCAAACGGTCGGGGGGGCCGTCCTCTCGCCGTCTGTCAGGAGGTCAGACCAGACGTGAAGAGCATCAGGACGATGATCCAGTCTGGATCTCATGCACCACATGGGGGGTCACAGTTTCATGCCCCCCATTGGTCAGTGGGGGGGTCTCATCCACGCTGCGAACCTGGCAGAAGACTGGACGGCGTGACGTCAGTCGTTCATTCTAGACTCATGTCTTCACGGCTGCGTTCGTCAACACGACCGGAATGGAGCCATGAGGTGCCCCCCCCCGACCCTGCGGGGAGTCACCCCCCCACGACCCTGCGGAGCGTCCCACCCCTACCCCCGAACCTGCGGGGCAACCCCCCCCTCCGACCCTGCGGGGCGTCCTACCTCGGACCTGGAAGTCCACCAACACCTGGGGGGCGGCGCGCAGCAAGGCCGACCGGCGGTAGACCACGTGGACCCGGCCCTGGTCCTCCAGCTCCTGAGTGTCCTTCTCCAGCGGCTCGATGAAGTACTCGTCAGAATCTGTGCGGATCATGCCGGCCTGCAGAACAAAACCGGGTCAGAACCTGGAAAATGAAGGAGTTCAGGGCTGAGATTACAGTCCAGCAGCTGATGTCCTATAGTAGACAGAACATTGAGTCACAATCAGAGTAGAGGTTTTTAGGAATAGAGGGGTAAAAGAGCCACAATAGAGGGGTAAAAGAACCACAATAGAGGGGTAAAGGAGGAACAATAGAGGGGTAAAAGAGGAACAATAGAGGAGTAAAAGAGGAACAATAGAGGGGTAAAAGAGCCAAAATAGAGGGGTAAAAGAGCCAAAATAGAGGGGTAAAAGAGGAACAATAGAGGGGTAAAAGAGCCACAATAGAGGGGTAAAAGAGGAACAATAGAGGGGTAAAAGAAGAACAATAGAGGGGTAAAAGAGGAACAATAGAGGGGTAAAAGAGGAACAATGGAGGGGTAAAAGAGGAACAATGGAGGGGTAAAAGAGGAACAATAGAGGGGTAAAAGAGCCACAATGGAGGAGTAAAAGAGGAACAATAGAGGGGTAAAAGAGGAACAATAGAGGGGTAAAAGAGGAACAATAGAGGGGTAAAGGAGCAACAATAGAGGAGTAAAAGAGGAACAATAGAGGGGTAAAAGAGGAACAATAGAGGGGTAAAAGAGGAACAATAGAGGGGTAAAAGAGGAACAATAAGAGTAAAAGAAATTCTGCTGTGAATTTGTCCTGTTTGAACTCAAACAGAAAACTTCTTCTCCAACAATGTCACATCAGAAATGTGAATCAAATGTAGGCCAGCACCGAT
>NC_050520.1:17710-20210 GCF_002922805.2 Oryzias melastigma
AGAGGAACAATAGAGGGGTAAAAGAGGAACAATAGAGGGGTAAAGGAGGAACAATACAGGAGTAAAAGAGCCACAATAGAGGGGTAAAAGAGGAACAATAGAGGGGTAAAAGAGGAACAATAGAGGGGTAAAAGAGGAACAATAGAGGGGTAAAGGAGGAACAATAGAGGGGTAAAAGAGGAACAATAGAGGGGTAAAAGAGGAACAATAGAGGGGTAAAAGAGGAACAATAGAGGGGTAAAAGAACCACAATAGAGGGGCAAAAGAGGAACAATAAGAGTAAAAGAAATTCTGCTGTCAATTTGTCCTGTTTGAACTCAAACAGAAAACTTCCTCTCCAACAATGTCACATCAGAAATGTGAATCAAATGTAGGCCAGCACCGATGTGTGAGTATAATGTATAGTGATTTATTCAGGAGAAGCTGTGCCCTCAGTTCCTGCTGTTAATGAGGTTTTTCTGAAGGACCGTTTTTCTGTTTCTGCGTCTCCAGCGACACGCTGAACACAAAGCTCTGAATCATTACTGACACATTGAAGACAAATTGTTTTCTGATGGCGACCTGCAGCTTCCAGATTTCTAACAATAAGAAACTGATCATGTCTTTTATTTACGGCACAAGAAAAATGCTGCAGACCCATAATGCACAGAATGGATGCATGAGGCCGGACGCACACGGGATCAGAGTCATCCACGCCGTCAATGCTGAGACTATACTGAAATTCTACAGAGAAAAGCCAAAAGTTTCCATCCATCATCCATCCATCATCCATCATCCATCCATCCATCATCCACCCATGATCCATCCATCCATCATCCATCCATCATCCATCCATCATCCATCCATCATCCATCCATCATCCATCCATCATCCATCCATGATCCATCCATCCATCATCCATCCATCCATCATCCATCCATGATCCATCCATCCATCATCTATCCATCATCCATCCATCATCTATCTATCATCCATCAATCATCCATCCATCATCCATCCATCATCCATCCATGATCCATCCATCCATCATCCATCCATCCATCATCCATCCATGATCCATCCATCCATCATCTATCCATCATCCATCCATCATCTATCTATCATCCATCAATCATCCATCCATCATCCATCCATCATCCATCCATGATCCATCCATCCATCATCCATCCATCCATCATCCATCCATGATCCATCCATCCATCATCTATCCATCATCCATCCATCATCTATCTATCATCCATCAATCATCCATCCATCATCCATCCATCATCCATCCATGATCCATCCATCCATCATCCATCCATCCATCATCCATCCATGATCCATCCATCCATCATCTATCCATCATCCATCCATCATCTATCTATCATCCATCAATCATCCATCCATCATCCATCCATCATCCATCCATGATCCATCCATCCATCATCCATCCATCCATCATCCATCCATGATCCATCCATCCATCATCTATCCATCATCCATCCATCATCCATCCATCATCTATCCATCATCCATCCATCATCCATTCATCATCCATCCATGATCCATCATTCTGAACAGAAAACTTTAGAACAGACGTAAATCAAATCTTCTAGCAGGAAACCTGAAGTAAAAACAGTTCATGGCGTTCCAGAGTCTTAGAATGTTCGATTCCCTCGGGTGTGTAGTGGTACACCGATAAAAACTGATGTATTACTGCAGAGTTCAAGTTATTCAAAGATAAATAACAGAACTCTCAGAGAACTGCAGCGGAGCCACAGACCTGACCTCTAGGGGTCACAGCTGGTTTAAGCTCCTCCCACCGTGGTGAGGGGTGGAACTCTTTCAGTCCTGATGTTTCCCTCCGTCATCTTTACGGTGCATGTACAGACGGTGCACCCTGTCCAGTCGGATCACGTCGGCCCAGTTCTGACTCAAACTCCGGCTGAAGCAGTTATCTGCTCCAGAGTGGCAGACCAGGTCCGAGGAACAAGACGCCTCGGTTCTGATCTGCTCTGATCCAGAGTTTAGACTGAGCCCGGTTTCAGACTGAGAGGAGGCCAAACACAAACTGTTATTACATTCATCCAAACAGACTCCTGGACCAGATCCGTCCGTCAGAGCATCAGATCCGCGCTCCCGTGTGCTCCGTCTGTGGCGGTAACGTGAACGCTGACATTTGGATATCGATCTCAGCTGAGAGTGGCAGCAGGAGACGGAGGATATTACAGGAAGCAGCAGACACTGCAGACGCTCTGAGCAGCTGCTCATGTCCGGAGTTTAGTTCCAGAGTTTCAGTCAATCTGACCAAAACCAAAGCAGATCCGCTGTGGAGACAGCTTCCTCCTCAGGTGGGGAGCGGAGACGGATCCAAGGTGGAACCGACTCGTCTTCTCCTGCAGCTCAAACCACGACGGAACGGATGTTTGCAAGACGCTTCCTGATCTGGCCAGAACCGGATCCAGGATTCTGATCAGCAGAGAATCCAAATCGCTGGAGTTTCAGCCAGAAACAAACT
>NC_050520.1:22458-28153 GCF_002922805.2 Oryzias melastigma
TCAGAGTCAGGATCAGAGTCAGGATCAGAGTCAGGATCAGAGTCCGGTTTTCCAGCAGCTCCGTATTCCTAAAAACCTGCTCCTGGCCGAGCAGACGGCGTCCGCCAGCGTCCGCCGGCCAAAAACAACACGTGCGCCTGAGGCTCGGGTTCAGAAACAGCCTCTTTCAGTCCGACCTTCTGAAGGAGGCGCTATGAAGGCCCGGATGCAGGCGGACACTGCCACCTTTCACCTTCAGGGCTGTTCAAAGCTCTGTTTGTTTGCAGCAAACCTTCGTCATCCCGACCCGACGGTTCTGTCTGGACAGAGACGGATTAGACTTTGGAAAAACTCAAAACAAAGTAGGAAATCAGAACCACGGGATCTGATGGTTCTGTCTTCAGTCTCTGTGAGGGTCCAGGCTGCAGCTAAAATAAGATCCGATGTCTGAAAGGACAACCAGAACCAGAGCTTTTCCAAAGTTTGTGTGGGTCAGGATTAGAAATATTGGAATAAATAGAAACCAGAGAGAGCAGAAACCTCAGACCGTTTACCCAAACAGCCGTGGGGTCAGAACCGAGCAGCAAGGCGGGTCTGAGTCAACAAGAAACTGGGAGCAGCTCAGCTGAATCGAGCTGTTGTTTCCGCTGGTGCAACCGGCTCCACTTCTCATCCCGAAGGATGTTTCTGTGCTGCCTTTTCTCCCTGCAGGGAAGAGGAACCGAGATCCAGAACGGTTCTGGAGGTCCGCTGGGAGCAGAACCAGAGGAACCGAGATCCAGAACGGCTTGGCAGGGCTGCTGGGAGCAGAACCAGAGGAACGTGTTCACTGCGACCAAAACAACAACAAGATCCTTCAAATGTTCGGTCCGCCTCGTGGTTTTGGTCGCTATGAGACGGATACTACTTCCTACTTCCTTTCTACTTGGAATGGGGTCTAAAGTGAAACTCTGCTCCACGTCGCTGCTAGAATCATCTAAACGAGGATTATGGAGCTGCAGAGGCTCAGATAAGAAGGAGTGAAGCAGTGGAGCTGCAGAGGCTCATGCACGGATCCTCCATCAAAATGCTGTCGGCAAAGTGAGCAGAAGTTCTGCAGAACTTCACCGTTCTAGAGACCTGATGGATCAGAGATGTGAACAACAAAAGGGAGATGTGGATTAGCAGTGAAATACTTCCACTTTGAGGGAACGAGCTGCAGTCATGTAAATAAAGCACGTTAGCCTCGTTCATCCTGTCATCACACGGAAATGTTTCTGGAAAGAATTTGATTTTTTTTCCTTCACTTTTGAAGCTTTTGAACGGTTAATGAACCATTGAAATGCTAAATTTAGCATTCTTGTAATCACACTTTGAGAAACTATCAGACAGTTTTGACTGTTCCATTCCAAAACAAATGTTTTACCAAGCAGCATGAATTTCTGGATAAAATCAACTTGTGTAAGAGATCCGGTCGCTGTGCTTAATGCTGTGATCATTAAATGACATTTGATTAAACCCTAATCTGCAGGTTAGGGTTTAATCAAATAAACTTTACGACCGTCTGCGTTAGCCCCGCCCCCATGAGCAGCTGCGTGATTCTACCCGGGTGGTTCGGTCCGCGTCAGTTTTTGGTTTTCCTGTGTGAAACAGAACCAGATGAGGGTCTTTGTGTCTGCAGGACTTCTCCATCTCAGAGTCCGGACACATCATGGTCTTCCTCATCGTTTAATGAACTTTTAAAGACAAAATTCCAAGAAGAAGAAAAGTCTGGATGAAGAACCAGTGAAGGAATACGCTGAGGAGGAGCAGAGAAACAGGAGAGGAGCTGGGTTCAACTATGGCAACAACAGAAGTTCTTCTGTGATATTTCCAGCCGGCTTCATGCAGAGCAGAAGAGTCCAAGAATCTTTGAGTCCGATTCCCAGGAGAAGCCCGGTTTGTAATGTACACAAGGCAACAGTCCAGCAGCGACATTCATCCTGCTGTTACCCGTCTGCTGTGTTTCTCTCTCGGGACTCAGACTTCCTGGTGAGAACCGGCAGCAGCTGGCAGCGCCAAACGTCCACGGAGAAGACTGCAGCACGCCAGCAGCTGATCTGCAGCACGCCAGCAGCTGATCTGCAGCACGCCAGCAGCTGATCTGCAGCACGCCAGCAGCTGATCTGCAGCACGCCAGCAGCAGACTCTCCGGTGATCAAAGGAGGCTTCGGAGTCTGTGGAGGGCCAGATTTCCCACTTGAACAAATGGCGGGTTGACAGAAACACGGCTCCTAATGAATGATAATTTGGTTCCACAGCTGTTGGCAGGTTTGCGCGGCGACATGGAAAGAATAAGGAAGTAAATGAGTTCTAAGCTGCTGTCAGGCGCTGATCCGAGAAGCGCAGATCCCATTTACAGACGGTTTCAAAGACGGCTGGGTTATCTCCACGTGAAGGTTAGGAATCCATGATGAGACGTCACGGTTCATACATGATGAAGCTGCCAGCAGTGATGGTTTCAGTTTTTCAAACTTGGGGTCACGGGGTTGCTGGAGCCTATCCCAGCTACTGTTGAGGGTGGGTTTTACCCCGCAGACTCCACCAGTCCATCACAGGGTCTCTATCAATGAAACTGGACTGAGAGAAAAGGTCTGCTGATAAAAACAGAATCTGTGGAGTGACGGCAGAAGAATCTCCTCATTTCAAATGACTTGAATTCCCATTGGACCATTTTACTGATGCGTTTGTGTCCCATGAGCCTCGAGGTTACAACAGCAGCTGAACAAATACAAATACTCGGACCCTCCCAGCATCAGACAAGTCAGAATATACAGTCATTTCAGAAGAACTGGCTCGTAACACAACAAACATTGTTTTATTTCAGCTGTACTTTTTAATCCCATTTTTGTATCAGTTTTATTGAGTCATAATGTGTGTTTTTATTGATTTATTTTAGAGTATTTTTATGGCGTTTTTATTGTTGATTTCCTGTTTTCGGTCGACATCTTAAAGATGAAAAATGTTATGTTTTTACTGTACTTGTATTACATTTTGTTTTTAACTTTGTTCTTATAGGGAGACGATTTTTACCATCAGTCCAGGGACAGCAGATGAAAAATAGCTTCTAAGCTAACTCTGGCGCATTGGCAGGAATGCTTTTTAATGTGCAATGTCCCTGTCAAATAAATGAATACATAAAAATAAATAAATAAATGAAAAATGACCTCCATGCTGATTCTAGCACAGACCGATGTGCTCAGTCCCTGAGAAATAAACCAATAAATAAATAATGAACCCTGTGAAAGGGCGTAGTCACATGGACCCGTATGGGGGTCCCGTACGGGTTCTGTGTTTTGGGTTGTCGGCCCGTAGAGGGTCACAGGAGGAACGTGAGGATCCAGTTCCTTTGAGGCTGGTCCCTTTAGACGTTGGAATGGAACGTACCATTGTCGCGTGTGTGATAGTGTGTCTGGAAGTATTCGTAAGGCTAATGGAGGTCACGCCCCTTCATGACGTATGGCTGATACCAGAGGTGGGACCAAGTCATTGTTTTGCAAGTCCGAGTCAAGTCCCAAGTCTTTGTCCTCAAGTCCGAGTCAAGTCCCAAGTCAAAAGCACTCAAGTCCCAAGTCGAGTCACAAGTCAACACCAACAAGTCTCAAGTCGAGTCACAAGTCCTACTATTAATGTTTCAAGTCATTTCAAGTCATTTAATAAACCATGTGATATTAGTTACACAGATTATGTGTGCTTTTAAGAACTGCATTTTGAAAGCATTTTAGCTAAATTCCCACTGAGTTGATGCATCCCCACTTCAAAAATCCAAAATAATTTCTCTATAACAAAAACGCAGTTTACCGCATTTGAAATGTGGTAAGATGGAGACAGCAGGGAACCAGGGTAGTCTGGATATTTAAGGGGTCATACCATGATTTTCTTAAGCCTTTCAGAGTGAACTATATCCATATATATGATCATATATTACCTTTGGAACACTGAAAAACACATTTATGAAATACTACCAGTTATTTTCTTTAGTTTTTGTCCTATCCGGAAGTAAAACAACTAAATTCCTGAGGCTCCGCCTGCTGCTGCGTGTGGCTGCCGCCCATTTGATTTCATTCTAGAGCCAGCAGTGTGTATTTGATTTTTCCTTCAAAAATAAATAACTTTATTTTTTTCAAAGATGGATGCACATACCATATATCTGCCCTTAGTAGGCCCGGCCATCGCTACACTGCTTCACAACAAAAATACACTCAAGACTGTGCCCAATGGGGGGTCTTAAAGGAGCCCCGCATCTAAAGTAACAAACTGTTTGAGCTGGAACTTATTGAAGACAGGACACAACAGGAAGATATACGATATTCTGCATCTAAAATGAAAGTTTTTTGCTGATCATCATTAGCTCTGTGGAGAAATTGGGTGTTGGTGTTAGACTGGGGGTGGAGCTATCAGAGCATACTCTTCCTGAAAGGGGCGGTCTCACTCTGTGACATCCAATCATGAGGCTCGTTTTCGTGGGTATGGGAGGGGCTGCTGCTAACAGTGCAGTTTGTAGAGGATTTATGGTAATCAGAAATGCATGAGTGAATCAAAATACCACTTTGGAGTTCTTTATGTGAGGAATGAACATTAAAATACACTTAAAAGCTCAAAAAGTTGTTTTTTCATGGTATGGTCCCTTTAAATCCCCTCACTACAGACCAGTGATGTGCACTTAAGCTTGTGGGTGATGAGGTACTGACTCTCTCAGTCTGATTTATAAACCAGTATATTTATCTACTTCTGATTCTGTTTAATTTCAGCATTTTTTATAAACAGAGCAGATACAGGAAGAAGAACTGAGGAAGAACGTAAAATGCAGAGTGGTTTAGTTCAGGGGTCAAGTGGCTCTTCTATCCCTCCATGGTGGCTCTCTGGCTGAAGAAAATAAAATAGTAATTCTCAAAAATTTGGGGATAAGCTATTATTTTAGCAACATGCTAACATTCATTCATTCATTTTCCTGACCGCTGCTTCCCTTTCGGGGTCGCGGGGGTGCTGGAGCCTATCCCAGCTACTGATGGGTGAAGGCGGGGTTCACCCTGGACAGGTCGCCAGTCTGTCGCAGGGCAACATGCGAACATTTATGGCTAATTTGTTATCTACTGGAGTTTTTAGGCTAAGTTAGAGTTTAGCTTTTATTTTAGCAACATGCTAATCTTTTTGACTAATTTAGTTTACAGAGGAATTTTAGGCCATTTAGGAGTTCAGCTAGTAATTGAGCAAGGAGCTAGCTTTTTTGCTAATTTGGCCTCTACTAAACGTAAAAGGTAAAAATGTTTTAAAAATCCAATTTTGAGAAATGCTAGTATTTTTTATATTTATTTTTTTCACGCCAAAAAAAAAAAAATAGATAGAATTCATATATATTAAAAAAAAGAAGGTCATGAATGCAAATCCAAATTTCTTAAAGGCTAAAGTAAGATGCAGTTCTTTCTAGGTTTGATCACTTTTACTGTTAAAGGTTGCCGATCCTGGTTTAGTTTGACTAAAAAAACAAAACAGAACAAAATATATGAATAGTACATCTAGGTTTATGTTTAACATTTTTGTTGTGAAATAGATTTTCTGTCAATTTTTTTTCTGTCAAAAGTTCTGTCAACTTACTGTCAAAATATCTCACATTAAGTTAACAGAAGTTAAGTTAAATTATGTATTCAAGACAGAAAAGTAGATTCAAAACAAAAATGCTAAATGTAAAACTAAATGT
>NC_050520.1:28391-30119 GCF_002922805.2 Oryzias melastigma
ATTCATGGTGGACAAATCTTTTTTATCAGAAGTACACATCTTATGATAGCAGGTGAAACAGTAAAATAAAGACATGCAAACTGAAAACTCTTAAAGCAGTAAATGTAAATATTTTGTCAATGAAAAAGGAAGGAACAGCAAATATTCATGAGGGAATGTGACCCCCAGAGAAAGAAGATGTTTTTTTACTAAAACACACCATAAAACTTAAAGCAGCAACAGTAGTAAACCGAAAAAAGGGAAAGAAAACACCCCATGCAGCATCTCCGTGAATTCTATAATATGTTTGCTGGATTTCTACCGAGCCCGGGTCCCAGCAGCCCTGCTGTCCCGCTATGATCACTCGCGTCCCGCCCAGATCCAGGTAAAGATCTGAGTGGTGGAAATGTCCAAATCACCTGTTGTCACTCTGGGATTATTCTGAGCTGCATGGTGTCACAGTGTACCGCTAACAGAGTTTACAGTCCCATTCATTTACTGCAGCTAGCGGTTAGCCGCTAAGCTAGCGCCAGCTTTCACTCAGAACTTACTTGATTTTGCTGCTCCTACAGTCAGATGAAGTTGGTTGATGAATCTCTGTGAGTAATCCTTTAATCCACATGTGAACTGCAAACAGTTTGTTGTTGACGATCTATAAACTTTTATGCTAGAACTAAAAACACCGGCAGGAACTCGCGCTTTTAAAGGGGAGGCGGGGCTTTGTTTTTCTGCAATTTGATTGGTTGGGCTGTCACATCAATCAAAAATGGCTCTAATTTGATTGGATGTTGGGCCGACACACACAAATGTACACATACACAGACAGAGAGACCGTGGCGCGACTTTTTCTCGATATACTTTATAATCCGTGGATTTGGGGAATAAATAGCAAGTCTTTCTGAGTCAGAGGGCTGAAGTCTGAGTCAAGTCACAAGTTATGTATACCAAAGTCCGAGTCAAGTCACGAGTCAGAGGTAGGAAAGTCCAAGTCGAGTCTAAAGTCCTCAAATTCGTGACTCGATTCTGACTCGAGTCCAAGTCATGTGACTCGAGTCCCCACCTCTGGCTGATACTGTTGTACACTCTCCTTCCGCCACTCTCTGGTTGGTTCCAGCTACCCTACCACGGCTGGACACAGAGTGTCTGCGGATTGAGAATCTGCTTGTTTCTTAGTCTGCTGGATTTGGTTTCCATATGACACACCTGCGTCTCACCTACTTCCCCCCTTACTGACCCTACGTCAGGGGTCTCAAACTGGCGGCCCACGGGCCGTATGCGGCCCTCAAGTTGATAATATGACAGTTCCTTGTCTATTACATGTGCACACTTCTTTGCTTTGTGATGTTTCAGCTTTATGCTTAAACTTTGCATTTGCTATTGTGGTTAAATCTGGTCATCAGAAGTCCGTAGCAACAGTTGCTAGCGTCGTTAGCTCCTGTCGTAGCAGTACATAGACATGAAGACATGTTCAATAAACCTGTTCAGTAGACATAGACACATGGACCAAAGATACACAAAAACATTTTTGACACAAATGGGACCCCATACGGCCCAGCATCACCCAGACTCCGCCTTCAGCGGCTCCAAGGTAAACTGAGTTAGAGACCGTGCTCTACGTGTTGTCGAAGTGTTCACTACGACCCCTCACCTGCAGCACACCCGTAGATAAAAGCATGAACATTTTCTCTCCACAGTTCACTGAGTGACCTTGATCTTAAAGACAATGATCCAAACAGGATCCTTCACTGA
>NC_050520.1:30155-37473 GCF_002922805.2 Oryzias melastigma
CCCCCACAGTGAAGACATGCAGTCTGGCTATAATCAGGACGCAGTAAAACACAGATGGAGCGACAGCGACTACCTGAGATGAAAGGCTGCTGACCCACAAAGAGAAGCTTTTTCTTTAGAAAACACTTGTTTGGCGTGTTTGATCTCTCGCCACACGCTGCTTTATGTGTCAGCGCCAAGCAGGGAGGCGGAGCCAACGAGATCCTACAACCACCGTCATTTAGGAAAGAGAGTTTTCCATCAACTTTATAGAAGCTTGTTTTAAAAAATAATAAAGTCAGATGTTTGTATTCTACTCTGTCTCCCTTCAAAAGTATTCAATCAACCATACTGACACATCTGATTGGTCACTTTCTAACTTGAATAACTTGATCTACAGCAAAAATGTTGAAAAATGAGGATTATAAAGAAGATTGTAAAAGTATCAGATGGTTGTTCTGACCAATAGAATGATAACAGCTGATCGTTTCTACATAGACGTCTGGGATTCTACCAGAACTTCCTGCACCAGGGGGGAGGGGTCACTCAGTCCAGTTCTCAGATACAGTCAATGGTTAAACTGGAAGAATGTCGTCAGAGAAACGGGACGGTCGGAAGTGTTTTCCTCACAGAACGACCATCTCCACGGTTGTTTCTGAACATCTTCAGACCCGACTCCTCATGGAAAAGGCCGTGACCTTCTCCAGCGAGGCGTGCCAGCAGAAAAGTCCTCAGGCTCAAAGCTTTGATTTGTGTTTGTTTACCTGTTGATATTTATCTCTGTGGCTTTACATTTACGTTGTATTTTATCCATCCATCCTACAGTTTTAGTCGTTAATAATTTTATTTCTGTTGCTCGTTTACATTCAGATTGTATTCCCTCTTACAATGTTGACACTTTATTTATTGTGTTTGTTTCTAGGGAGACATGTTTACCACCTGTTCAGGTAAACGTTCAGCCAGGAGCATTTTCATCTCTCTGTCAAATAAACGAATAAATAAACGTCTTTCTACCATCTTCTGAGTGACGAGTTAAAGCAGGAGGATCTGTTCAGGAGAACGCTGTGACCCGGAGCCTTTGGGCTGCTTCAGAGCTTCAGACTGAAGGAGGAAGCAGACCTGGAGGACCTGCTGGGACCTCCAGAATCTGGATTCACCGTCACCTCAGGAGTTCAGACCAGCCGCTCCGCGCTGATGCTCACGGATTTATCTCCATGACCTCCACACACCTCCATGTGACCACCCGCTTTTGGTTTGGGGGAAAATGGGGCTTCAACTGGGGGATCATCCGGGATCTGTGAATCCATCAGGATCTGTGAATCCACCAGGATCTGTGAATCCATCAGGATCTGTGAATCCACCAGGATCTGTGAATCCACCAGGATATATGAATCCATCAGGATCTGTGAATCCATCAGGATCTGTGAATCCATTAGGATCTGTGAATCCACCAGGATCTGTGAATCCATCAGGATCTGTGAATCCATCAGGATCTGTGAATCCATTAGGATCTGTGAATCCACCAGGATCTGTGAATCCACCAGGATCTGTGAATCCATCAGGATCTGTGAATCCATCAGGATCTGTGAATCCACCAGGATCTGTGAATCCATCAGGATCTGTGAATCCATTAGGATCTGTGAATCCATTAGGATCCGTGAATCCATCAGGATCCGTGAATCCATCAGGATCTGTGACTCCACCAGGATCTGTGAATCCATCAGGATCTGTGAATCCATCAGGATCTGTGAATTCATCAGGATCTGTGAATCCACCAGGATCTGTGAATCCATCAGGATCCGTTTGGTTTGATTCACTTGTCGTTGTAAAACTCCGTTTGCATCTGGAGACGATATTTGGTTCCGAGTTTTTCATTTGAAGGCTGTGACTGAGCTGAACATCAATGAATTGAGAAAGACCTTTTGGACCCTCAGATAGACTTTGGCTGCTGGAGCCCGTCGGAGGTGGTGAGGAGTGGAGGCTGCTCAGTGTCTACCGCCACTAACCCGACATGAAGCTGACCTTCCACTCCGCTTTGAGGAATGAGCACCAAGTCAAAGGAAAATGTCAGCAGCTAAAAGGTGATATTTAACAAAAGAGTCGGGTTAAGAATAGCATGAATAGAATGTCTTCACAAAAAGGAAAAGTACAAATACTTTTTATTTGGACCTGAACAAAGTCATCGAACCTCCAGAAGAAAGACTGAAATCTCTGCATCCTTTTCTGAACGATGATTTTCTGAGAAAAAGCACCAAAATCCAAAAGTGAGATGTAAGAATTGAAAATGTTTTCAAGCTTTTGTCTGATTCAGGTTTGAACACGAACTCTTCATCTCCTCCAACATGAATCTGCTTTTGGCTTCAGGTCTGCTGCAAAAATACCGTCTGGATGATTTAAAACCGCAAATCTTTGAAACTCTTTAAGGTCATTTATCAGTTTTCATCTATTTTTGTGTTTCAGAAACTATTCTAAAAAGTATTTAAAATTAATGAAAAGACTAAAACAGTCATGCAGCTAAATAAGCATATATACATATATTAGTGAATAAAAGGTGAGTTTAGATTGTTTTAGTTTAGTAACTAAAATATGAAGTTTGTACAGATTGTTCTTGGAAAGAATAACTTTATTTATTTTTTCTTTTGTGGATTTAATCATGTTCAATAGAAAATACACATAAATGCTCTTGATTACAGTTAAAAATCATCAAATAAAATGTGAATTTATACTTTAAAGTTTGAAAAATACAAAATATTGATGTTTTACATTAAAACAATTTTTCTTCAACCACTGAAGAAAAGAACATTTCAAAATCCTGTCCTGAGTCTGAGGGTGAAACGTGAATCTCTGCTTCGCCGCCTTCACCCAGAAACTCCCCTAAAGGTCACATTAGCATGGCCTCCTGCAACAGCCTCACGCTGCAGGTTCATTATCAAAGGAAATCATGATTAACTCAAATTTGAATCAGACTCAATCACGTCGTTAATAAATGAATCTCAGTTCTGTTTGTGTGATTATGACCAATGTCTGTTTTCATGACTTTTGTCTTTGACTTTTGTCAAATCTCCGTTTGTATTTTCTCCTTTTGTGATTTAGATTTTTTAAAACCTTTGAGAAAAACTGTTTGAACCACTGAAGTCTGGTTTGATTTGAGCTCAATGATTTCAGTTTATTCCTCTGTGAGCTGCAGGAATCATCAAGTCTTACACATTTATGCTCGTTGACAATATTTGGCTTTAAAAACATAAGAATGACGAATTAAACTCTTCTAGAAGAAACATGAGTTGCTGAAGAAGTTTGACTGAATATTTTACACCAAAACCCAGAAATGAACAGCCTGAACACTGCAGTAGAAAGGGTCAGATCTCAAAGACGTAAAGGTTTGTTGGGACTTCAGAAGACCAGAAACAAACGTGAGAGAAACTGATTCTCTCTGACTAAAACCAGACTTCACACCTTCTGCACCTTTGGAGCAGTTTGTGGGTCAGGTTGACCCTACAGAACCTGAAACACGCCGTCACGTAACTACAAAGAGAAACTTTTGTTTAGCTAAAATGTCACAACTCACACGAGTTAAAGATCTCCTTCTGCAGGATGGATGGAGGACAAACTCGAGCTTCATCTGAAATCGAGGCTTCATCTGAAACTGAAGCTTCATCTGAAACTGAAACTGAAACCTCATCAGAAACTGAAACTTAATCAGAAACTGAAACTTCAGTAGAAACTGAAGCTTCATCAGAAACTGAAGCTTCATCAGAAAATGAAGCTTAATCTGAAACTGAAACCTCATCTGAAACTGAAACATCATCTGAAACTGAAACTCAATCAGAAACTGAAGCTTCATCTGAAACTGAAACTTCAGTAGAAACTGAAACTTAATCAGAAACTGAAACTTAATCAGAAACTGAAACTTCAGTAGAAACTGAAGCTTCATCAGAAACTGAAGCTTCATCAGAAAATGAAGCTTAATCTGAAACTGAAACCTCATCTGAAACTGAAACCTCATCTGAAACTGAAACTTCATCTGAAACTGAAACTCAATCAGAGACTGAAGCTTCATCAGAAACTGAAACTTCATCTGAAACTGAAACTTCATCTGAAACTGAAGCATCATCTGTGACTGAAACTTCATCTGTAACTGATGGCTGAAGTTTAACCTGATATCTCAGCAGACTGGAATCATGATGTGAGTCTAAACAGGAGAAATCTGGTTAGATGTTTGTCAGGCTGGAGTGTTTGGATGCTGCAATGATTTCTGTCTAGGATCTGTAAACGACATGAAGATCCAACAATCAGAGTTTTTGCTCCTGAAATGTTCTACAATCCAACCGTCTCTCATCTTCTATCATGGATTAATTGGCTGAAGCCTCGGTGAATCAAAGCGACTTCAGGACACGTTTCTTTGAAGATGTCAGAAGATACGAAGCCCAATAGTGAATGAAGGGAGGCTTCAGAGGTCCCGAGAGTCCGGTTCTGCCGGGCGGCGCCTGAAGGCAGCAGCTCACTGCTGCGGCCGACCTCAGTCAGCCCTGAACTCCGATGTAGGAGCAGAGCGTGAGGCCAGCAGGTTAACGCCCCCAACGTGTTCTACCGGAGCAGCCGGATCGATCCGGTGGGGGGGGTGGGGTGATCGCACACAACCAGAGCCCTAATCAAAATCTGAGGGGAGGGGTTCAGGAGGAGAATCCGGTATTCGGTATCGCGTCTGACCCAGAGGGTGGGGATAGGGGTGTGTCGGTATCACAATTTATCCCAGGACAATGTTTCACTCTTTTTAAGAGTACGACTTAGTACACGCTCTACCTGAGTATGAACGTCTGTCATTGTTCTAAAATGGTCAGATGAATCATCAGAACTTTAACCTGAACACAAGCTGGAGATCTCGTAGTTCTTAGCTGCTCAAAGAACTACTAGTGTTGGGGGTTTAGGGGGAAACAAAAGACGATAATGAAGGTCATAAAAAATGAATTAAAGATCGTCTTCTCAGCTTTTTAAATCGATACAAGTATCACCAAACAAAATATCGCGATATATCGGCAGATCGAGTTGGTGATTTTATGTGAATTAACGGGGACAACCAGCACGTCAGAAACACCTGAAAGGTCAAAGGTGACCCAGAGGTGACCTGAACCAAACTGAGGAGTTGGCAGGGAGAAGGTTGTTCTCTCCGTCTGTTCACCTCCAGCACTCCTCGGCTTCAATGAAGGTCCGCTTCCTGGAGCCTCACAGGCCGAACACTTCAACAGAGACACCCCCCCACCCCCCCACCCCCCTGGACAGTTCCTCCTCTCCTGCCTCTCAGATGCTTCAGTGATCTTCTCCAGGAGATGCAGACTGCAGCCGTCTGCATTCCCTCCTCACAGCTTTCTGAGGGTGGCGGGGAGGACCTCACTGCATACTTGACCCCACAGAAGAACCGGGTGTTTAACGGCGGCATGAGGATGGGAGTGGATTCAACAAAAGGCCCCGCCCCCTGCTGCAGGACTGAGAGCGTCTCAGCAACAACCGTCAGGAGAAGCTAACCTCTGCGGTTCTGGCTCCAACGTCCATGAATCCCCGTCTGCCGCGCTAAAGGAGGACTTACCAATCCGTCACAGTTGTTGATGGCGACCGAGGCCCCCGGCACGTCCGTGATGTCACCGATGAAGTTACAGTCCGTCTTCAGGAGCTCACGCCGCAGGATCCTCTCTGTCCCGTCACCAAACTCTGTCTGATTGGCTCCGACGCCGGAATAAACCCCCGCGGCATCGCTGGCGTTTGGAAAGCCTTCAACCTTATCGTGCCACTCCACCGTGGCGCCGGGCGCCACCAGCCGGGTGTTGGGGCGCAGGCGGAGGTGGAACTCCTTGTCGAAGGCGGTGATGTTGAAAAACAGACTCTGCTGGGAGTCTGCGGGGGGCGCCGCCTCCCTCTTGACGCGCTGCTTGTGCTTTGCTGACAGCAGGTGTGACAGGAAGTGACCGTGGGCGTCCGTGCTGAAGGGCGTGATCAGCCCGTACTCCTTCAGCCGGCTCCTCAGCTGGTCTGCAGGACAACAGATTCACCACAACAACGTCGTCACAAAACAAACAAACAAACGGAAACCTTCAGATTCTTTGATGTTTGTTTGAAGCCAACTGTTGAATCATCGACTGTATAAGAACTGGACTGATGTCGACCCTGGAAAATGGTTTATTCTGACGTCGTCAGTGAGTCAGCGTTTCTATGACAACCACTCTCACCAATCAGGACTGATCTTGTTTGAAAGCTTCTGTGGAGACGCCTTTCCCTCTGCTTAGCTACGTTAGCATTTGTGCTTTTTGAAAAAACTCTGGCACTTCAGATCCGATTATTATGTTTGTGTTTTTCTTTTCTGTATGAGTTTAAAGTCCCACTGCGGTCTTCTTCTATCTGTTTCAAAGTGTTTTTTTTGGTTATGATGACGACATTTTAGCCAAAAATCTAAAATGTGTGTGGTTTTCTAGGACATAGTTTCTGCAGAGCGGCAGGAGTTCATCAGAGATTCCCCTCTGAGTTCTGGGCGGGGCTGTTGGTGCTACAACTTCCCATCATCCATCTGTTTGCACTCTCTCCCACTAGCTTACAGTCCTCATAACTCCAAGCTAACATTAGAAATGTGGTTTCTGTCCAACCGTCTGGTTCTGATCCGGATTCCAGCTCAGACCAGGACATCAAAGACGTTCGTGGATCTGTTTGTCTGCATCAGAAAGGGGCGGAGCTTGGAGACTGTGGCCCTCTGATTTGCTGCAGGCGTTTTTAACCAACATTTTTTGTCTGCTCCTGATTCCCAGCGACTTCAGAAATGCAGTTTGAAGTGAATTCTCTTTCCGTTTGTCAGAAAAAAGTCCAAATTAAATGTTAAAACCCCAAAAGACCCTTTGATTGGAGTGATCCTTGAGGTTGATCCAGTGGATTGTTGATCAAACTGGCGTCCGTCTCATTAATTTTTGCTCTGGATTCAGGAGGATAAAAACATTAGAAATAAAAGTCCATCCATCTTCAGAACTGAATCCTTTTTGGGGTCTGAGGGTTGCTGGAGCCTATCCCAGCTCCAGTAGGGAGTTCTGGAGGCCGGAATCACCTATGAAGAATGTTTCTGGATTATGGGAGCAGAAAACCCGCACGTGCACGAGCAGAACGTGCACAGAAAACACTCAGTTGGGATTCAAACCAGAACCTTCTGTAAGGTGGAGTGCTAACCACTACACCACAGAATCAGTCATTCAGATTCAAATGAAGGAAGACTCCTTCAGAGCTGGAACGCCTCCCGGATCACGCCTCCCGGATCACGCCTCCCGGATCACGCCTCCAGGATCACGCCTCCCGGATCACGCCTCCGGGA
>NC_050520.1:37635-53452 GCF_002922805.2 Oryzias melastigma
TCACGCCTCCGGGATCACGCGTCCCGGATCACGCCTCCCGGATCACGCCTCCGGGATCACGCCTCCATGATCCTCTGCTGCTGCATAAACACAGTTTTCTGCCCTGATTCTGACTGCAGGTCCAGCAGCTGTGTTCAGTGTTCTGAAGCTCTCTCTACGTTCTGCTGACCTGAGGTCAACGCGGTGGGCGGGAACCAGGGAGGATCTGAAACGCAGCTTCTGCTTTTCTGAAGGCTTCAGTCCAGAGATTCTGGAAGGAGAGATCGCTCCTGAATCCTGAAACCATCTGTAGGTTCTGACATTTCTGCAGGTGTCAAAGGTGAAGCTGCAGGTCTGAGTCGATGACCCCGCCCCCTGGGTACCCACAAAACCATCAAGGCTTTGAGACAAACGCCGCCGACATACCGAACGTCGTGAGATCCTGATGGAAGAGCTGAAGACGTTTTACTGTCAATGTTGTAGAGTTGTGGTCCACTCTACTCTGTGCTGTTCTACGTTGTGAAAGCTCCGAGCTTCACTCCGGTTTGGTGTTTGCACGTCGATAAATGTGCTAATTCTGGCAGATTTATGTTCTTATGGACATTTTCCGTCTTTGAATAAATAATAAATAAACTTCTTATTTCTGATTTGATGGTTGACGACGTCTTAAATGTGTCCGTTTAAAACTTCATAAACAGAGTTTGAAAGATGCTAAATAAACGTTTAACCACATTTGGCTGCATATCTAATCTAAATTCTAGATTTAAAACCTGCAGATTAATGATCTTAAAGATGCGTCTGAACTCAATCAGGATCCAAATGTTGAATTGATCTGAAGACTGCTCCAAAAATGTTAAATTACAGCTGATTTACACCAGTCAAATGTGATGTTTGGGCAGATATTTGATTTGAATGAAATAATCCGACATTTCTTTAAACAAAAGTGATGAAATGGACTCTAACATTAACATTACACCAAACTACAGTACAGATTTAAAAGTGCAGTTAATTCAAATGTAAAAGACCTTGCTTTGAAAATGACAGAATTTGAAAGCATCCCATTGGCCCGCTGGCTGAAGCTCCTCCCCTCAGCGATCAGTCATGTGACCTCCAAACTTCACTCCTCACTCTCTGATCTGAAACACCAGAACTTTGTTCTGTTCCGTTGTATTTTCTGGTGTTTTAAACGGTGAATCCTGTTGTGTCTGAGAAAAGTGCTGCATAAATAGGACTTCTCTAAAGCGGCGAAGAGGGAAGACAGATTCAACCGTAAACTGCTGTGGCGGCGCTCCACGGTTCACGCAGAGCTGCAGCTCAGAGCAGGAGAACGTCATGAATAATTCTGTGGAACATTCATTCCCGTAAAAGAGTCTGAGCTCAGCGACGTCGGAGTATCAGAGGCGTCGCCGGCGTCTCGTTTCTCCTCGTGACAGCTCTCTGCAGGAATGATGGACGTCCTGCCGCATTACCCAGAGTGCTTCAGTACAAACGCTGCTGTGACGAACCTTAAAAGCCGAGGAGCTGCGAGTCTGCAGGAGAAGCCCCGTTCATTAGAGGGTTTCTAAGCCGAATCCTCAGGAGGTCTGAGTCCAATGTGAGGAATCATTTCTCATGCTGCCAGGAAGAAACGGGACGTTTCTGCTGGTGTCCCTCCTCAGAGGAGGCAAACTTCCATTGAACCACATCAGCAGCACATCTGTGTGAAATGAGGAGCAGGTTTGGAGGTCCGCTCCGATCCAAAGGCTCTCCTGGAGTCTCTGCAGTCAGATATTGTGGAGATCTGCATCGAAAGCAGCCATGAAGGACGGTGGTGACAGAAGAAAGTGAGACGGAGAGCTCCTCAGAGGAGTCGAGGAGCATCTTTATGAGGAAGCTCTTATCTCCAGCTGGGGCTGATTAAAGCCCTCCATCTCATAAGATGTTCCAGAAGCCTTCTTTCCAATGACGGCGTTTTCTTCCATGAACTCCTGACAGCAGCTTTCATTTCTGCTCTGTGATCTTATCGGTCTGGATGTGTGGAAAGCCCAGAGAGCTCCGATATTCTCACTTGTAATTATCTTTTTGTCTCTGAAGAAGGTTGTGTCGCACACGCTGAATGAAACGTGAAATTAAAAAGATACTTTTTGGGCCAAATTCATCTCCTCCGAGGTCACAGAAATCTGCAGGTAAATCTGATCAGTAAATATTGAGACGTGGATGATCGGACCGACGTTCGCTGATCCCATCAGGAGTCAGCGTTACCCTAAACTTATGACCACTCTAAGTACATTTATTACCAAACTAGATTCATGAAACACTTTAAATCACTGAGATCAAACAGAAAGATTGTTTCCGTCCCAACAGACGATGCAGCAGCAGAATTACAAGATGTTCTCCAGTCACACCAACCAAACCTGAAGACGATGAGAAGACTCTTCCAGCAAAAACGTGTGATAGTACCAGAACAAAACATCTCATTTTATGTCGTTTCCACAAAAAACGTTGAATATTATGTTGTCCACAGGAAAAAAACATCTAATTTTATGTCGTTTCCAGAACAAAAAATTTCATTTTCTATCATTTCCTGAAAAACATCTGATTTTAAAACGTTTCCAGAAAAATTATCTTATTTCTATAAATAGCTTTTCATTTTGTCTTTTCCAGAAAGAAAATTATGTCGTTTCAAGAAAAAAAAGTCTCATTTTATGTTATTTCCATAAAAATATGGGCTAAAAATAAAAATCAAAGGCTCCTTTGAAAAGAGATTTTTAATCTCATCAGGACTCTGGTGAAATAAAGAGAAATAAAAAGAAATTCAAGAAAAAAAACTTCCTTTTCTGTCTTGTAAGAAAATGAACCGTATCAAAAAAGATGTTTAATATCAAAATAACGTCAGCTTCAGAAAACATTTCTTAGTGACGACGATTTTTGTAAGAACTCTCAGTTAAACTGTTTTTCTTGTTTTGCTTATTCAAAGATTTTTTTATTATTTTAGGAATTTCTTAACTTTTTCTCAAGGTCTCGTTCATGCAGTTCAGTTAGCTGAGTGTGAAAAAAGTCTCATCCAAGTGATTCAAAAGTCTTTTCTAGAGATGAATTTGAAATAAATGGGGGGGGGGCACTTTAATCTGAAGCTGCAGATTTCTCCTGATAAAAGGAAACAAGTTCCTCCCAGTTTGACATAAAATCAATGCAGATCTTTATCAGTTCAGTTATAGAACGCTCTGCAGCAACAACCTCCAATCAGAGGCCGACCGCTCCACCACAGCTCCACGGCTGCTTTTGTGTTGAATCTCTTTAAAAAACTCCCATTTGTCTCTGAAGAAGGTTGTGTCGCACATGCTGAATGAAACGAGAAATGAAAAAGATGTTGTTTGGGCCAAATGTATCTCCTCCGGCTCTGCGTCCTCTGGGAGGCAGAGCCGGAGGAGATACAAAAATTCATCTTTTTAAGGAATCTTTCCTTTAAAGTCAAAGTTTGCACGGTTAAAAAAGGTTTTAACCCTTCGCTCTCTGGGGTCCAGATGACTCCGCCCACATACTGATGTGTGATTCCTTCCATGACAAATGTGGACAAAGGTGGACAGGATTTTATGTCGTGGACATCAGAGAAACTCAAAAATCAAAGATCAAGTTCAGGACACCGTCTGGTGGGTCCAGATGACCCCACATGTAAACAAGCCAATGAGAGCGAAGGGTTAAAGCTGAAGTCCTCCACACAGTGAAACAGTGATGACGAGACTTTCAAAGGTCACGCGTGTCACCGCTCTGCCGCGCCGGCCTTCACGGTCAGGACGTCTTCCTGCTGCTCTTCCAGCAGTTAGAGCCTCTAAAAAACAATTCAAAAAAACTTCTGGGGATCGAAGAAAACAGAAAACATCAAATGTTCATGAATGAAATGAAAGGGAAACACAAAGCTGAACGTGATCAATTATTTAAACCACAAAGAAAGAAAAAACGAGGTTATTGTCTTTGACATGATTGTTGATTAAAAACATTGAGTAAAGACAAAGGGGAGCGTGCTGACCACTGCACCACCGCGCCGCTCATGAAAGTCTAAACTATGATAAATGCTGAAGAACTAATGGAGATTAAACAGCAGAACTGATTAAAGTTTTATGAACTCATTTAAGTTGATAAAGAATAAAAGTTTAGAAAGAATTAAAAACGTTGAAATATTTAAATACACAAAAATACTTTATTTAATTTACTAGGTATCATGAATACACAGTAGATTAAAAAAATCAAGATGAGTGCTAAAGACACTAAATCAAGAAATAAACGTGATTCAAAAAAGTGAAACATCTGGAAAAACAAATGAAGAAAATAAGGAGGATTGTCCTCAAACCCAAAGAGTCAGCGGTAAAACCGGAGCAGACAACGCGTCCCGACTCGGCTGCTTTTGGCTCCTCAAGTCCTCGTAAAGTCTGGACACAAATGTGCGCCGAGTTTCCACGGCGGTGACGGCGCTCCTCGCAGCGGGAACGGCGAGGCATTCAGAGGAAACCTCCACATTATTTCTAAAGGTCAGAGCGTTACCTTCACCGTCACACAAAGACGCTTCAGAGCTCCGAGTCCAGGAGCTGCACTGGAGTCAGAACCCAGTTCTGAAGAACCGGACGGAACCTCACAGATAGAAATGATCCGACATGAAAATAATGGGAAATAAAACAGAATTCATCTTCAGGTTAACGAGCTAAAGCTGCTCGTTAGGAGTTCTACCTGGAATCAGAGCTGCTGCTGATGACGGCAGAACAAACGGCGGCAGAACAAACGGCGGCAGAACAAACGGCGGCAGAACAAACGGCGGACACTCGTGAGCAGCACGCTCCACCGCCTTCACCTGTCAAAGCTCCATCAGAAACTTCCCTTCCTCAAGTTAAGATCTCACTCGATGTCACAACATCTTGATCCCTCCCATGTGGGGGGGTGACCTGCAGACTCTGCCGCTGGATGCCCCCCCCCCACTGCTGAGTGTCAACAGGGAGGTGTTGGCTCCAAGTCCCAGTCTTTGGTGGGACTGCAGCGGTTTGAACCCTCCAGACTGGTTTCACAGAAATGAGACTTCGGATTAGAAGTGAAACTCAAACGTCTCACTTCAGTTCCTGAAACGTATCCGACCGACCGGCGAGCAGCTGAACCTTCAGTTCAACCCAAACCATGACACTTCCTCCATCAGGTCATGCAGCCTCTGAAAACACCAACGAGCTGATCACGCATGAGCATGTAGAACACACGTGTTGAAGGTTTGTTATGTTGAGCTCATCTCTAACTCGAATAATTTTGACCAAATATATTTTATGGAGAGTAAAATATTAAAGTTATTTAAGGTTTAAGTTGATTTATTCTGGAATAATATTCCTGACTTTTTATTATTCATGATTATGTTAAAAAGTTACAGTTTTAAAGTTTAAAAATGAGCATTCTGCAGCTTTTTGGACTATTTTAGCATTTACTAAGGTTTTTTAGGCTGTTTTGGAGTTTAGCTAATATTTCAGCTACATGCTAGCTGTTTAGGCTAATTTAGCCTTTTTGAAATCTTTTTCAGTTTTTAGGTTGTTTTAAAGATTAGCTAATATTTCAGCTACATGCTAGCTGTTTAGGCTGATTTAGGATGTTCCATTGAAGTTCTTTAGGCTATTTTCAAGTTTAGCTATTATTTACAGGCTAGCTGTCTTGGCTAACCTATGTATTTTTTTGTTTACTTTTAGGCTAATTTAGCATTTAGCTAATATTTTAGCTGGCTATCAGCTTCAGAGTTTTCAGCTTCAGAGTTTTCAGCTTCAGTGTTTTCAGCAGCCAAATTCAGCTTACAGCATTATTGTAATTAATGTTGTACATCTAGTTCATATTATGTTAAAAAGTTACAGTTTTACGGTTTAAAAATGTAGTTCTAGAGTGTTTAATGAATGTCTATGGTGTGTTTTGTGCGATTGAACACCCTGCTGAACATGAACCGATCGGACCGGATCGTGGCTGAATGTCCAGCCTGTTGCTAAGCAACCACACGGCGTGCAGAACGGGACTCAGAGGCGCCGCAGGAAGTTAGCCCAAGTCAGCGATCTGGAGAGAAGTTTTTCTACAGTGTGACACCACACGCAGCGACCACACAACAGACCCAGTGTGTACTGCGGTTCTGACGGTGAGCATTGGAGCTGCAGACACACAACGATCACACGGGTAAAGACAATCCCAGCGTCTGTTACACAACGATAGAAACAAAGTTGTGTTGTTTTTCAGTCGGTGGCGTCCTACAAACACCAACAGACGAGGCCGCTGAGATGACGGATCCGTTCATGAATCCTCAGATTTCACAAACATTTCAGAGAAACACTTTGATCCTTCACGTGTTTGTGGTGAAAAAACCGTAACCAGCGTTCAAAGGGTCGGCCTGAGACCGCCTTTTCCTACAGCGAAAGGTTCGTTCCACCAGGGGGCGCTACTCTACACTATGACTGGTAAATTCAGGCGTCGATCTTCAGTACAGATAAATATATATATCGACTAAAGGTCACGGAGCCGTCCAATCGGAGCTGGCGTTTCCTGTAGATGTTGGCGAGCAGACGATCGTCCACGTTACGTCTGAATCCCTCATCACTCCTCGCTTAGATCAGGCGCCCGCCATGTTTTAGGGAGAACTCTAAAATCCAGAGCCCTGGAAATTACCCAGAAGTCTCAGCAAAAAACTAGTATGAACTCCTGCTCCCCAGATTGGTGAATATAGACCATGATGCACTGGGTTTGAATGTTTTGTTGTTGTGTTGAAGTAAATACGTGTATAAATCCTCCATGTCTTCATGGTCAGAGTGCAGAAGATTGATAGATACTGTCTGAAAAATGCTCATTTTTATTCACTTTATACCTTGGAACACGCCTGACATCATATCTCCATATATGATGACCGCTCTGCGGCTCCGGGACACCTGTCTGGATTTGAGGAAAGATGACAACGACTGACATAAATAATGGCGTTTTAGGGGATTTATGTGTAGATTTTTGAAGTGAGGAGATCACACATCAGTAAAATCAACTATAAACGTTCATGTCACAAAGTCGCTGTTCTCTGCTTTCCTTGATGTTCGTTACCACGAGTTCTGGTAGTTGAAAGACGTAAAGCTCCAGAGTTAATGAATGAACTTCCTGGCGTGTCCTCTCGCACAGGACGACCAGCGGAGGACCAGCTCCCTCACTGGAGCCAACAGAAGCCGTTTGAATCCCACCCGACCCCCGGCCGGACGCTGGGACCGCCTGTGACTGCTCCATTGAGAGGAATGGTGAATAAAAAAAGAAAACTTCCTTTTCCGTCACAGCAGCGGAGAGTTAAACTGCAGCTCTGTGCTGTCAGGAGAACGGTTCTGATCCGGGTTCTCTTCACTCCCGTCAGTCTTGGTGTTGACTTATTAGCTTAGAAACTTTAACATGTTCTGGTTCTGCTGATGATGGAGAAGATTAAGAAGAATTCAGCTTCAAACTGCATTTCTGAGATTTTCACATTACTGTGAATCAGGAGCTAATGACTAAAAAAACCTTCAACAGGAAGCCACAGTCTCCAAACTCCGCCCCTTTCTGGTGCAGAGCAGTAGATCCATGAACGTCTTTGTTTTCCTGGTCTGAGCTGGACTCTGGATCAGAACCGGACGGCTGGATGAACTATATTGATCATGCTTTTTGTTGCAGGTGTGAGGGGCTGCAAGCTGGTGGGAGGGAGTAAACAAAGGGATGATGGGAAGAGGGGGCGGGCTTCAACTCCATAAACCTTTTGATCAGCAGATTGTAGAAAGCTAGAGTCTCTGCAGCTGCTTCACTTTCTCTGCTGTCATCAGTTATTTTGGGTTTACTTTATGTTCCAACAACTCGTCTGATTAACTCCAGTCACGTTAAGACCCACGGGGACACATGAACATGTGAACACATGAACACGTGAACATGTGAACATGTGAACACATGAACACGTGAACATGTAAACACATGAACACGTGAACATGTGAACACATGAACACGTGAACATGTAAACACATGAACACGTGAACATGTGAACACATGAACATGTGAACACGTGAACATGTGAACACATGAACACGTGAACATGTGAACATGTGAACACATGAACACGTGAACATGTGAACACATCAACATGTGAACACATGAACACGTGAACACGTGAACACATGAACACGTGAACACATGAACATGTGAACACATCAACACGTGAACACATGAACACATCAACATGTGAACACATGAACACGTGAACACATGAACACGTGAACATGTGAACACACCAACATGTGAACACATGAACATGTGAACATGTGAACACATCAACATGTGAACACATGAACACGTGAACACATGAACACGTGAACATGTGAACACATGAACATGTGAACACGTGAACACGTGAACACATGAACACGTGAACACGTGAACACATGAACACGTGAACACATGAACACATGAACACATGTACACGTGAACAGATGAACACAGGAACACATGAACACGTGAACACGTGAACACGTGAACACATGAACACATGAACACGTGAACACGTGAACACATGAACACGTGAACACGTGAACACATGAACACGTGAACACATGAACACATGAACACATGTACACGTGAACACATGAACACGTGAACACATGAACACGTGAACAGATGAACACAGGAACACATGAACACATGAACACGTGAACACGTGAACACATGAACACGTGAACACATGAACACAGGAACACATGAACCATAATCCAACTGAAAGACCGCTGCAGCCGAGGACGACGGACGCTCTGGGACTTGAACTGGACCTTCTGGAGAGAACCGGACCTGGTGGTTCAGAGAAGGCTCCAGCTCGCGGGAGGGGAAGAAGTCACCAGAACCACATCAAAGCTGAGCAGTAGCTGCTTTACAAGCTGATAATGGCCACGTAGAGCCGCAGCCCGCCGCTGTGCGGCCCGGAGGTGTTCGGAGGAGTACAGGGATCCGGGGTGGACGCTCACCTCCCAATGGAGAACAGATGTGCGGGATTTGGAGGAGGAACCTCTTCCTGTCTGACAAGACCTCGAGAGGCCGAGGGACCAGTGTGTGTGTGTGCGTGCATGCGCGTGCGTGTTGTATCAGGTAGGGAGTCAGAACTCCTGCAGGAGCACTCACCTTCTCTGCCTCCTGTCGGGGCCTGCAACAGAGAGACAGCAGGCCGTTAGAACCGGTCCTGACACCGGTCCGCCTCTCGGGCTGCAGCTCGGAAAGCGGACCGAACTGCGCCTGTGTGGCAGAAGTGGCGCGTAATAACGGGCCGCGCGCGCATGGCACAGAGGCGCAGTGTCCTTCCTTCCTTCCCGCCGGTCTCTTACCCTGTCAGCTGAGACCAGGACGAACCCCACGAGCAGCAGGGCGGGGGGCGGCAGGGCCATCACGCAGCGGCGGGACCGGCTGCGGTGGAGGTCCGGTGGAGGTCCGGTGGAGTCCGGAGGCCTTCGGGGAGCTGCGGGCACGTTTCCTCTGACCGGAGAGCTTCGCTGAAGTTACCGGGACCCCCCCACTCCGCCGGACAGAGCTGCACTGTGAGCCTCTCGCACCCGGGCTAATAAACGCAGGACCAGCCCTGCGTGACGTCACGGGGCTCTCCGCGAGCGCAACACATGGTGGGACAGGCGGGAGGAGGAGACCCCACCTCCCCAAAGTCCTGACAGGAGGAGCAGCACACCCATTCATAAGGAGACATGACGTCACTCACTGCCGTGACCCTCCCTGTGTTGGATAAGTCAACCTGGTTTCACACCTCCCTCCAGCTGGATCTGGTTTCACACTGCGCCTCTGAACCAGACCGCCTGCAGTTACAGCAGCTGACCCTCGGGGGGCGACATTTCACAAACAAGCACTTCCTGTTCCCACGACCTTCATCCCGGAGACCTCCTCCAGGTTCTGGGATGACTCTGATGGGGGAGTCCAGGCCTCGAGGACCGGCCTCCTGCTGGTTTTTAAGAAACCTTCTCTGCTACTGATTACCTGTTCAGGTGTGTTCAACCAATAAGGAGCTTCAATGACTCGAATGTCCCTCAAGTCTCCTAGAGTTGCCAAGTCTCTCTCTTCTTAGGACTCTGGACCATTTATATCAGCCTGTCTGGGAAAATCGGAGAGTCCCAAACGGAAACCGAGTCGGGGGTCAGGACGTGCTTCATCCACTATGTATCCCCCCTAAAACGTTTCTAACCCATATTACAGGGGGGGTCAAACTCGATCCCACGGGGGGGCCAAAATCTGAAACACACCAAACAGGAGAAACATTTATTGAACATTCTAAAAATACCTTTTTAAGCTTTAAAACGGTAACTTTTCAACATAATTATGAACTAGATATATAGAATCACCTGTGATAATGACAGTGTGAATGCTGGAAGCTGAAGATGCTGAAATTGATAGTTAAAAACACTGAAGCTGATAGCTGAAAATGATGAAGCTAATAGTTTAAAAAGCTTAAGCTGATGGCTAAAAATGATTAAATTGACTCAAGCTAATAGCTGAAAACACGGAAACTGATAGCTGAAAATGCTGAAGTTGATAGCTGAAAATGATGAAGCTGAAAGACAGCTAAAATATTAGCTAAATGCCAAATTGGCCTAAAAACTTTAGCCAAAACAACTTGCATGTAGCTGAAATATTATCTGAACTCCAAAACAGCCTAAAAACTCATAGAAAATGACAAAATATCTCAATTTTTAATGAAATTTTTCTTTAGTTCAAGTTGACCAATCAGATGCCCCCACATCAAATGTTCAAAACATTTAATCGACGGATTGTGTATAGCCCACTTTACAGTGGGAGGGGTGTGGCCTTCCAATAAGCTCACTCCTGATAGGTTGCCTTAGAAACGATGACTCGGACCAATCACTGCTCACTGCCGACATCTGGCTCCAACATGGCGGCATCCGTTTAGTAAAAAATAGCGACTGAATTGACTTTATTTGGTTGGAGCCAGAAGTAAACTATTTTCTATGAATGACATCACACTCGCTCAGTCCAGTCCTCATGTACAGTCAATGGGATGAACCCATCTGTTAAAATCAATAGCAGCTCATCTGAGGGTCCAGAAACAATCTGTGAGCAGAAGAAAGCAGAAACTTCAGTCTTCTGATAATCGTATGCAGACAGGACTCTCATCTCATCTCTCAGAGCTCCACTTTAAACTCTGGAAGCTAAAGGTCAAGGTCAGTGGACGGCGTGACGGCACACTGTGAAGCCAGAGGGCGCTCTTCATGACGTTTGGAGGTCACATCTTCATTGGAGTGTTTCATCTTTTTCAAATTTCTTATAAGTATAAGAAACATTTCTCAGAATCTGGCGACTTTTCTTTAATCCCACCAAACTGCTGTCCTGTTGCCATGGTGATTGAAAGTCAGAGGCGGGTTCTGATGACATTTCAGGCATTTTTCAGTGGATCTTGTAAGTTTTTGGAAACCTTTAAGGTCTCATAGCTTTCTGAGGACTGAGAGGAAACTTTGATGGACGAAAAAGCGTTTGATGCTCAGTGGGTCGACTCCGGCGTTTCCACTCCGGCGCGTCCACTCCGTCGTGTCCACTCCAGCGTGTCCACTCCCGCGTTTCAACTCCAGCGTTTCAACTCCGCCGTTTCAACTCCGGCGTTTCAACTCCAGCGTGTCCACTCCCGCGTGTCCACTCCGGCATGCCGACTCTGTCGTGTCCACTCCGGCGTTTCAACTCCAGCGTTTCAACTCCGGCGTTTCAACTCCGGCGTGTCCACTCCAGCGTGTCCACTCCGGCGTGTCCACTCCGGCGTTTCAACTCCGGCGTGTCCACTCCGGCGTTTCAACTCCGGCGTGTCCACTCCAGCATGTCCACTCCGGCGTGTCCACTCCGGCGTTTCAACTCCGGCGTTTCAACTCCGGCGTTTCAACTCCGGCGTTTCAACTCCGGCGTGTCCACTCCAGCGTGTCCACTCCGGCATGCCGACTCTGTCGTGTCCACTCCGGCGTGTCCACTCCGGCGTGTCCACTCCAGCGTGTCCACTCCGGCATGCCGACTCTGTCGTGTCCACTCCGGCGTGTCCACTCCCGCGTGTCCACTCCGGCATGCCGACTCTGTCGTGTCCACTCCCGCGTGTCCACTCCGGCGTGTCCACTCCAGCGTGTCCACTCCGGCGTTTGAACTCCGGCGTTTCAACTCCGGCGTATCAACTCCGGCATGTCCACTCCGGCGTGTCCACTCCGGCGTTTCAACTCCAGCGTTTCAACTCCGCCGTTTCAACTCCAGCGTGTCCACTCCGGCGTTTCAACTCCGGCGTGTCTTCTCCAGCGTGTCCACTCCCGCGTGTCGACTCCGGCATGCCGACTCTGTCGTGTCCACTCCGGCGTGTCCACTCCGGCGTTTCAACTCCAGCGTTTCAACTCCAGCGTTTCAACTCCGGCGTGTCCACTCCGGCGTTTCAACTCCGGCGTGTCCACTCCGGCATGCCCACTCCGGCGTGTCCACTCCGGCGTTTCGACTCCGGCCTCAGACAGGACAAACTGGACCTGTTTTTGTGCAGAAGAAAGCAGACCTACTTCCATAACTAAACACACACATGCTTGCAGGATAGTTAGGAAGCAGTGCTAGCAGGAGTCTGACTGTGCACGGCGTCCTGCACTGTTGGTGGCACAAACGGCTAATTAGTTCAGCAGCTTCCAGCCAGGAAATCGGGTCAGCAGATGACTCTCAGAGGCTGAGACTCGCCTCCTGAAATGTCTTTGACTTGTTGCATAACTGTGCTTTCATCCATTGCAGCATCAGTGAGCGTCGGTCTCACTGATCCGCCTCATCTGGAGGTTTTGCTGCTTTCAGTTGAATCTGACAGAAAACTCCAAAACCCAACCGTCTATAGAGCGGGACTATCCAGTGTCCTGGACTGTAATGTCATTCAGAAACATACTCACTACTTTATCTTTTTAAATGACAAATATAATGTAAAATAAGGAATATTTCTGACCCACTGTGTTCTGAAATGTTTTAAACACAATCCATTGTGGCCTAAACTCACATATAGTGAGTATCAATGCAAACTGTCATTTTGCAGAGACTTCTGGGAGATTTCTAAAGCATTGTAGATTCAGACACCTGGTCTGACACAATGATGAACATGCAGAGAAATGCACTAAGCAGTGAAGGAATTTGGACACTGATCAGAGCATTCCTCTCCCAGACAAACCTTAAGTGACTTCTTCTGCTGCTGCTGTTGCAGCTGCAGAAACTGCAGACTGAACTCTTAGTCCACTTACCTCATAATATGTGATTTAAAATCATTTTAGAAAAAAGATCCCAGAGTCCCACAACCGTCATCCTCTGATCCATTAGAGTTCCCAGGGATCTTTTCATGATGAAGACGATGTTTTTAGCCAAAAATAAACATGTGTGTCATTTTCTAGGACATAGTTTCTGCAGAGTGGCAAGAGTTCATCTGAAATTCACCTCTGAGTTGTGGGCGGGACTATTGGCGCAAGGCAACCCCGCCCCCTTTCACTCTGTTTCCACTCTCTCCCACTAGCTTACAGCCCCTCACACCCCGACCTAACACATGGTTTTGTCCAGATTCCAGCTCAGACCAGGAAAACAAAGACGTTCATGGATCTCTTTGTCTGCAGGTGGATGATCAGAATGGGGGGCAGCTTGTGGCCCCGCCCACCATATTTCCTTTCATTCATTTTCCAAACCTATGTGTGGGGTCATAGGTCACAGTGAGGTTCTCACAGACAAACACGTTCAGCCATCATTAGAGTCATCAGGGAATCCATGGATCCTGCTTCTGTGACCAGAGAAACCTTCACATGATCCAGGAGAACAAGCTGGGATTTGAACCTTCTCCCTTTGAGGTTAGAGTGCTGACCGCTACACCCCAGAGCCGCCATTGTTTCATGTGTTTTTTCAATATCAAAGGAGAAAACAGCTGTTAGAGAGTTTACCGTCTGTAAAAGCACACATTCAGGACTCCGGGTTTGCTTTGATGTTTTCTGTCAAAGATCAAAGCCTTTCCCATGTTTTTGTTTTTTTTTACGATCCCTTTGATTTGCTGCTGATTCTTCCATCAAACTCAGAAATAATTTGCTAAAAATAGAAAATAACACCTTTAAAAGCCCCAGAAGCCTCAGGTATTCTGATAGAAGGACTGAATCTGTGTCTCTGTCCTCGCGTTATCGCCATGGCAACGATGATCTTTGATTGGAAAATACATTTTCATTCAATTAATAAATGAATTCATTTTCCTGTCAATAATTCTTGTAATTTTTTTCCAGACAAAGAGCTGTTTTCAAATATATTTTTTATTAAAATGATAATTCTAATGAAAATTCCTCCTTTCTACAGTTTCTATTGTGAGTTCAATGACAAATATTTTTCCTGCATGACTAAATTATTTTTGCAGACATTAGGGAACCAGTTGGACAATAAACTGAATTATTTTCTCATAAATTCTCAACCATAATAGCAAAAGAAAAGAAGTTTGGATAAATGTGTCGTTGTTCCTTCAGACATTCAAAGTGGTTCTCAGTTTAAAATATGAAACTTTGTTCAAATATTTACATGAATCTTCAGCTTCTAAGAGAAGAACTTCACTGTTAGTGAAATAAATGGGGATCTGAGCTGAAGAAACAATAGTTCCTGTGAAAAACTGACAAATGCATTAAAAGTTTAGACCAAAGATCTGTTCAGATCAAAGATCTGTTCAATGATCTGTTCAATGATCTGTTCAATGATCTGTTCAGATCAAAGATCTGTTCAAAGATCTGTTCAATGATCTGTTCAATGATCTGTTCAGATCAAAGATCTGATCAAAGATCTGTCCAATGATCTGTTCAGATCAAAGATCTGTCCAATGATCTGTTCAATGATCTCCTCAGATAAAGATCTGTTCATATTCAACAATATTCAATATAAAACTGAACCGTTCATACGTCGACTGTCCAATACGACATGTTTGTATTTATTCAGTCCCACTCTGAGGTCCCTCAGCTGCAAAAAATCTCCGCCCACTCTCCCCCTCCCTACCAGAAACTACCTCGCCCCTCCTACTGTGGTCAGATAGAAAAAGTTTAGCTAAATGCTAAAAACAACACGTATTTTGTAGTAAAGATACACGAATAAAGGACGGCTGAGAGATACTTTACTCGTGTGGCTGTCGGTCTCCAGCAGGACTCCCCCATCACTGGTTCTGGTCATAATCTTCATGCACAGAACAGATCTGGAGGGTGTCGGATTGGGGGACTTCGTAAGTTTAGGATTCTCCGCTGATCTGAATTGGGAGGTGTTGCCGTGGTGACGTGCGACTGGACGAGTGTTTGTCAGTTTCTGTAAATGTTTGGGTGAAAAATATCCAGATTTTATTGGAACTTTAGTTTGACCAAAGCCGTGTTTGTGGTTTTGCTGCTCGTGTTCAAATGAAGATCTTTGAAATCAACATTTCTACTGAGAGACGAACAACAATCCTTCAGTGTCTCCTCCAGGACGTTCACACAGCAAACCGATGAAAAACATTTTAATGGAGATTTCCATCCAAAGCTTCAGAGTTCTTCCTGCTCGTCACAGACGACTCGGCTGCAGTCCGCCTGCATCACACATGGAGGACACATGACCATAAATCACTGCTGCCGTCAGACGTCTGAGTCCAGACCTTCTGGATCTTTCCGTTCCGCTCTTTCCACGCAGACCGAGCCGACGGCGGCTCCAGTCTCTGCTGCAGAGCAAGAAACACCTTTGTGTGGGAGACCACGCCTCCCGCTCCCTGAGGAGACGGACACCTGAGCGCAGGTCTTCACGGCGGTCAGCACGGCGGTCAGCACGGCGGTCTGCACGGCGGTCTTCATGGCGG
>NC_050520.1:53583-55535 GCF_002922805.2 Oryzias melastigma
GCAGGTCTTCACGGCGGTCAGCATGGCGGTCTGCACGGCGGTCTTCACGGCAGTCTGCACAACGGTCTTCAAGGCAGTCTTCACGGCAGTCTTCACGGCAGTCTTCACGGCGGTCTGCACGGCGATCTGCACGGCAGTCTGCACGGCGGTCTGCAGGAACCTGGACAGCCGAGCAAACGGACCCTAACAGGAGATCTAACAGCAGCAGAAGATAAGGAGGAGTAAAGAAGTTTGACATGAACGCAACAGGAAAGCCGCCGCCTGCTCATCAAGTTGATCAACTTCCTGTTCATCTTTGACCTGCAGGAACGCCGCCCTCAGACTTCCTCCACACATATGGTCTTCCTCGCAGTCACAGATCCAGACAAATGAGCGGCTCGCACTTCTGGCTCGAGTCCTGCAGCAGATTGAAAGCAGGCCTGTGACGAGAACCTGAACGCAGAGTCTCTAAGGTCTGAGGAGCCACAGAGCGGGACGAGAAGCTTCCAGTGTGGATTCAGAAGATGCACGTTTGTGAAATGTGTTTCATCATCAGAGTCCATGCGGCTGTAAAAGGACGGGCTGTCTTCACACCAGGTGATGGACCGAGCAGACGCCGTCACCACAGCTCCATGCTGGAGGACAGACGTTCACGTCACTGAGAGGGAGTCGGTGCTGAAGGACCCAAACTTCAGAGAGCAGTAAACGCTGAGCTTCCCGGACAAACCCCCGTCTGCCAAAGTCTTCACATCTGTGATGTTTGCTCTTAAGTTTCCTCCTCAGGTTCCAGAAGAGATTTTCCTGCTCTGGTTCCATGCTGTCGTCATTCCCTGTGCAGACGCAGAGCAGCGTTTGTTCTGTTTGGAACATCGGAAAATGGGAGTCCATGAGGAAAATGCTGTTTGGATCCGAATCCCGGGTCAGATCAGGTCATTGTACTTCAAGTCATCTACATGTCGCTCAGTACTGCTGGGTTCTTTGCTTTTAAAGTCTGAACAGGTGACAGTTGGACCGTCTGCTCAGGTGAGACAAGTTGAGCGAATTCTGAATCTGATTCAACGTTCATTTCTAAAGGAATGTCCTACAGAGACTGCAAAGTTTTCAACTTTACAAACTTTCCTCAGACGGGTTTTTCTGCTCAGCATAGAACCGGACCAGCTCCTCTGATGCATCATGCAGAACCAAAGCAGCAGAACGCTCCAACACTCCCAAACATCTGGACCCACAGCTCCAGCCAGAAAGACCTGGAGCTGGCTGGGGGCGGGGCTTAGTTCCAGCTGGAAAGACCTGAAGCTGGCTGGGGGCGGGGCTTGGTCACACCCAGCCCACTTGCACGCTGCTGTCCTCAAACACACAAAGAGGAAACAACAATCTCATCATTTCAACTCAACTACAACTACAAGTAAGAAATGGTGAACTCCCACAATGCACCTGGCACTCTGACTGTTTTAACATCAATATGTATAAAGACAGCTTTCTCCAGGATCAGCTGATCCACAGCATGACTGATGAAAACCACAAATGTGGACTCCAGCTCCCAGCAGCCCCTCCTGCTGGCTTTACCTGCTGCATCTCTGGAGTTGTCTGATCCAGATAACCAATGGTAGGCAGGGTGGGCAGGGCAGAGGTGGGCTCTGTAAGAGGAACATTAACAGCTTCATTCTAGACCAGGAGTCGGCAATCTGCAGCTCCAGATCCACATGTGGATCTCTGATCTCTCCATGGTGGATCCTTGATCTCTCCATGGTGGATCTCTGATCTCTCCATGGTGGATCCTTGATCTCTCCATGGTGGATCTTTGATCTCTCCATGGTGGATCTCTGATCTCTCCATGGTGGATCCTTGATCTCTCCATGGTGGATCCTTGATCTCTCCATGGTGGATCTTTGATCTCTCCATGGTGGATCTCTGATCTCTCCATGGTGGATCTTTGATCTCTCCATGGTGGATCTTTGATCTCTCCATGGTGGATG
>NC_050520.1:55715-59377 GCF_002922805.2 Oryzias melastigma
CTTGATCTCTCCATGATGGATCCTTGATCTCTCCATGGTGGATCCTTGATCTCTCCATGGTGGATCTTTGATCTCTCCATGGTGGATCCTTGATCTCTCCATGGTGGATCCTCGACCAAACAGAAAATCAGTCATGGAGACGGCTGACCAGCATGTCGACCGTCTGAGTCAGCAGCTCCCCTAACCAGAACCACATGAAGAAAGCAAATAAACAAAGCCCACAAACTGAGACTACTAAGATCCAAACTAAAGTAACAAAACCCAGCAGTGAAAGACTGCTGAGGATAAAGAGGAAAAGAACAGCTGAGGGCCACATAGATGATAAACTATGAAGGTTTTTACTTCCTGTTGACCTAAAGACGTCTTGTTTGATCAACTCTACCTCCAGAATGAACAGATTTTATATATAAAGCAACTTTGGTAAAAGTTTAATCTACAATGAGTTAAAAGCTCATTTTATCTTACGCTGAACAGCATTGGTTACTAGCTGCACTTAAATCACATTTTGAGAGACGCTAGGTTATTTTAATATTTTTGTTTGTGCCAAAAAATAGACATAATTCATATTTATTAATAAAAAAGGTCAGATTCCACTTCTCAAATCCAAATGTTTTAAAGTTTAAGTAAGACTGTGCGACTCCTTCCAGGTTTGATCTGAAAAACGAGCTCAAACGTCTTTTACTGTTAAAGGTTGTAGACTCTGTTCTAGACCAATGACACACCTGTACTCACAATACCATAGTACTCGGGTACTACTCAGATAAAACACTGCAGGACATGACTGTCACACTCTGTTTAAGTACTCTTACATTTACAGCTCCGTCATTTGCTGAAAGAAACATGAATATAAAAGTGAAATATTCTTCTACAAACAGCAGAAATGTTCCACAGAGACTCCAAACGTCTGATCAGCATCAAATGAAGATCCAGAACGGATCTGTGAGAAACCTCAGACCAAGAAGCTCTGCAAACATCAGAGCGGGAACCTCCGTCAGCAGAACCGGAACCGCACAGGAAGTCGTCGTGTTTCTGTCTAAACATCTGCAGGTGTGTCTGTACTAATGACTTTTAATAACAAACATTTATTTGACTAAAACCTCTGTAATTTAGGGAGCAGAAACAAATCCTTCTCTGGTTCCAGCTCGGCTCCTTTGTGGGGATTTTTCTTCAAAATCCAGAGCGGAAAAATAGAAGGAGTTTAGAGCTGAAAGCCTTTTGTTCCAGGCGGAGTAATTACAGTCTGCCGCTCAGACAGCCAATCAGCACGCGGCTGTGTGTCATGTTGTCAGTGAGAATAATCCCTCTGGGGGGCAGGAGACCGAAATGGCTCACCACCACGACTGGTGACGTCCAACGAGCCAGCATCCCGATGTGGGGGGGCGTCCCTGTGACGTCCGTCAGGACAGCTGCCCCCCCACATCGGGATGCGTTCTAAATAAAAAAAAAGTTTGAGAAAATTCTAAAATAATTCAACCTGAAATGTGCGAGAAAAATGTGAACAAACCTTTAAAAATGAGGAGCAAAAACAGAAAATATAATAAAATAAACTTTTAAATATTTCGTTTAAAAATGACAAAACAGCTGAGAGGAAACATGAAAACTAAGTCGAGCTTTGAGAAGATCTTCCTGCCTCTACCTGTCGTAATGCTGCCTTCAAATTCATTTATCTCTACATCCCAGCCCAGGGGTGTCGAACATACGGCCCGCGGGCCGCACACCCGGCCCAGTCATGAGGAGAAAAAATATACGGATGTTCGGGGAAAAAAGCAACTTTGTGACCGATTCCTGTGATGAGTTTTGGTTATTAGGATGGGTTGATAGAATCAATTAATCAATTTAAGATTAACAGATCAATAATCGATTCATGAATCAAATCAGCACATAAAGCTAAAATCCACTAGCTTGATGCTAACGTATAATGGGATTTCCCATAGGACGGCTAATGCTAACGCTCAGTCGACCTAAACATACATTCTGACTAAATGAACATCTTTATACGAATTTTTCAAACTCTACTAAGGAAATATTTTTAAAGGAACCATTTTTGGTCTGAACACAGTTTTTTGTTAATTCTTTCTTCTTCTGGAATAAGGTGTAATGCTATAGCGCCATCGCCTCCTAGTGGTCAAACTGAAACGTCCTCCAGGAGAAGCAGAACAATCGTTGGAGCTTCTCCTTTAGAGGATCCATGTAACTCTGGATAATATTAATCTCATGATTTCACTGATACATTTACAGTCTGTGATCTGGATCAGATTAATATATTCAAATCCTTTATAGATTATTCATGTGTTTCTAAACAAAAGACTGTTCTGTCACCAATGGGCAAACCGGCTCAGAGTCTAGGGGATGACTACCAAAAGGGGACAAAAACTGGACACCAAGTAAGAATAAACAGAACAAAGTTTATTAAATAAACAAAACTCTGTGTCCTGAACTGAAACAAAAATGAAACATTTAGTGTGCTGCTTAAAAAAAGAAGATACAAACCAAAACGGAGTTGGAACCTTGAGCAAACATAAAATAAGTCATGGAGACTGACCCAGCCATGGCGACGTCGGAGTGAGCAGCTTCCTGATGAGGTCTGGCTAACAAAACTACCTAAAGAACAGAACGGAAACAAAACCCGCAAATCAGAACCACCAACCCCAGACCAACTCAACAAAACCCAGCAATCTACAATTGTTGAGGACAAAAAGGGGGTAAAAAACCACGCCGCGCCGCGCCACGCCACGCCACGCCACGCCACGCCATGCCACGCCGCGCCGCGCCAAATGAACCCCAGCCTGCTGCTCTGCTCCCTGCCTGACTTGGTGTGGCCTCCTCTGTCTTAAGAAGACACCAGGTGCCAATCAAGGCACATTGGTCACACCTGCCAGGTGAGCCGAAGAAAAAAGGTCCAGCTGCAGCAGCAGGGTGTAACACGTGTAAAAATTGAATTGAAGAATCGAAAAAATAAAAAAAATTAGAAATCTAATCAATCCAGGCTCAGGTGAATCGAATCGTTTCTGGAAATTATAATCGATACTCAGCTCTAGTTCGTTAAAGAAATAAACGCAATGCACCATTCCACCACTAGGGGAAGCAAAGGAAAAGAAATAAGAGATGAAGAAATGAACAGCTTTTCTTTGGAAGCATGTAGCACGTCTGGGTTAGGTGCTGTTCGATCCCCTGAGCCTCACCGCTGATAAATTACTATTAAAATGATCAGGAGTGACACCACAATTACTAAAATGTTGCTGTCAAAAAGATAGAAACAATAATAATAATAATAATAATAATAATAACAATAATAATAATAAGAAGTGATTGGGTTAGCAAGTTGTTTGAGGCACTTTTCTAATAGAGAACCAAACAAAAACAAACCTACAGATAGGAGTTAACCAGAGGTTATTTGCTGTTATGGTTCTGGTCCGGCCCAAATCACATCAGATGGGTTGAATAAGCCCCCCCCCCCCGACCCAGAATGAGTTTGACACCCACATCCTAGTTGGTTTCTGATCTCAAGACAATCAGAGGAGTGAAATAATATCCGTAAAACTGCAGACGTCCTGTTGATAATATCGTTTCACGTTGTTTTGGATTCTTAAGTGTTCTTGATTATAGACCATCACTGAATAAATGTGAAGAGCAGAAGCGTTCTGCAGATTATGATGTGCACT
>NC_050520.1:59399-59841 GCF_002922805.2 Oryzias melastigma
TGCAAAAACAAGACTACGCACTGAGTTCTGCTTGGTGCCAGACTAAATACTCTTTGAGGTGATTGTCTGATGTGGAACAGCTGGTGAATTTGGGAGCAGAGAGCAAAGGCTGATGAGAGTGAGGAAGATGTCAAAACTCAGGCGATGGCTCCCTCTGGTGGTCGACAGTGGGGGAGGATGGTTGAACTGTGACAGACGTCCTGTTGATAATATCGTTTCACGTTGTTTTGGATTCTTAAGTGTTCTGGATTATAGACCATCACTGAATAAATGTGAAGAGCAGAAGCCTTCTGCAGATTATGATGTGCACTAAAGAGATTTAGTCCTATTTTATTTTATTTATTATTTTTTTTATTATTTATTTATTTATTTTTTTTAACTTGTCCTGTCCAACAGCTGAGCCAACAGATGTGGGCTGAGAGCTTCTTGTGTTGGGCAGATT
>NC_050520.1:62016-72846 GCF_002922805.2 Oryzias melastigma
CGCCAGCCCCCCCAGCACAAGCAGGCGGACCACCCCACCAAGCCGCGCCAGAAATGATGTTTGCTGTTGATCATAATCACTCGTCGTCGGATTTGAGTTCACGTTTGTCAATCTGAAGGAACTGAGTTCGGATCCAAACAGAACCTGCAGCTGTAAAATAAAATATAATATGAACGCTGAAATATATAAACATACAATAATAAATACAGCTGAGATACTGCAGAGATTAAAGTAGGAATACTTTTAAAGGCAGTTTTTCTGTCTGCACGATGAAGATCTGAGGATGATGATGGAACTTCAGGCCTGGTTCTGACAGGGACGGTTCTGGAACCACTTTGAACAGAATTCTTCTCCTGGACCAGAATCCAGTCATTGTGGATCAAACTTAAGGAGGTCAGAAAATCCATCAGAACATTTAAAGATCAAAGAGAAGACGCATGAACTTGTTAACCCTTTAGAGATCACACACGGTTCAACTAAAGTCCCCAAAGACAAAGAAAGGAGGAGAACCATAGGAAGGAGGAGAACCAAAGGAAGAGGAGAACCAAAGGAGGAGAACCAAAGGAAGAGAAGAACCAAAGGAAGAGGAGAACCAAAGGAAGAGGAGAACCAAAGGAAGAGGAGAACCAAAGGAAGAGAACCAAAGGAGGAGAACCAAATGAAGAGGAGAACCAAAGGAGGAGAACCTAAGGAAGGAGGAGAACCAAAGGAAGAGGAGAACCAAAGGGAAGAATGAATGGTCAGCAGACGGACGTGCGTTTACTCTCAGCCAGTTTGGACTTTGGTTCTCCTGAGAACGCTGCATGTGAAACCAAACAAGAACCAGGTGAGCCTTCCTGATGGTTCCAGCCCGTTGGAGTCTGTCAGTGTTCGAACCAGCAGAACTTCAGAATGATTCTGGTTCCTGTCAGATCTGGACGGGAAGGATCTCCTGTTGGAGCTCCTCCGTCCTGCAGACCTCCACGCTCAGCCTTTCCCGCTGAAGCTCACAGTTCACCGCGCCTGTTAGCCTGTTAGCATGTTAGCATACCGGCAGAGCCTGACGGAGCAGACAGGCCGCCGGAGGACGGGAGGGTGGGGGGTTCCCAGTGAGGGGGGGCTCGCTACAGTTTGTGTTTTCATGAGGTGTTGAGGAGCGTGGACCAGAACCAGCTTCCAGCTGGCTCCAGGCGTCCGGCAGGTCCCGGGGGGCCTCAGCTCACGGCTGAGCATGGAGACGGGCATCATTACCGACTGCTGGCAGCTGTGCGGCCCCCACAGACCCCCCCCACACTCTGTGGACCAGCGACTGATGAACTGGAGGAAGTTCAGGCAGCTGTCAGTCATCCTCAGGAGCAGGAAGCTACAGACCGACTGCACTTCAGTGAAGATGATGAAGGTTATCCGAACGCCGCTCCTCTCTGACGGGACGCAGGAACCCAGACGCTGATGAGTTGATCTGCAAACCTCTGATCCGAATGAGCAGAACGCTGCAGAAATTTGACCAGAAATCAACTGTTGTTGAGTTTCAGTTTCAGACACCAAAGAAGAAGATCAGACTGACGTATCGATGAAGGACGTTCCGTTTGCATGAAATAAAGCTGAAGTGGTCTGTGGAGGCGGAGCTTCAGTGGATTCAGAGGAGCGTCTGACATCAGCCCTCTCAGCTCATGAGTGAGACCACTGCTGTCTCACACTCTCGGATTCCAACATCCTTCTGTTGTTTCTACAGAAACGGAGCCTCTGACGGAATCTCAATGAGCATCGGCCGCCGAGCGTTCAGTGTAACCCTGGAGGAAACCGCGTTTCCCTGAGAAGACGCGTCTGCTTCCACGAGTTTTCATGGTCGAACAGCGGCGGTCTGTTATGGGGAGCATCTGTTTATGAGATGAAGGAGCGAGTTTCTGATCTAAGAACTTCTGGGCAGCCGTGGTGCAGCGGTAGGGCGGTCGACTCCTGATCAGAAGTGAGCGGGTTCGACTCCCGCCTTGCCCGCCCATGTGTCGAAGTGTCCTTGGGCAAGACACTGAACCCCGAATTGCCTCTGGTGGGAGGTTGGCGCCAGTGTTCGGCAGCGGAGCCACCACCAGTGTGTGAATGTGTGAATGGGTCTGTGACTGTGAAGCGCTTTGGGCCCTTGAAGGAGGGTAGAAAGCGCTATACAACTATACGCCATTTACGCCAAGTTCAGTTCGTTGTATTGGTGAGAAAAACCCAAAGAGGGCGTGGTCACACTGATCCTCCTGAAGAACCAGGAACATCTCCTGTCGTTTGACCTTGTTCATGTAACCCCGTGGTCACATGACCCAAACTCCTTCACTACTCGCTCTATAGAGCCTTCAGCATTTCTAGTGTAGTCTGGATCTACGAGTCCAGAATCTATTGCACTATAAATCTCCCAGAAGTCTTTGCAAAAAAACAGTGTGCATTCATGCTCACTACATTTTCAAACATAGACCACAATGCATTGTTTGGACATTTTTTGCTGAAAAACATGTTTAAAGTTAATTTCCTAAAATAAACCTTCCATATTTTATCACCAGAACACAGTGGAGTCATAAATAGTGGTAAAATGTTTGTATTGATCAGATTGGTGACCTCATATTCACCGTTATGAAGTAGTGAGCATGCGGTCTGAATTGCTCTCAAAAGTTCCTCCTTCAGGTCAGTTTTTCCTCTGAAGTGACGATTTGTCTCGAAGATGAAAGATTTTTGAAGAGATACGGATCTTCCTAAAAGTCCTTTTTAAGTTAATCTGGAGACGTTTGGTTCCACATTAGTGCTAGCTTCAATCAGTTAAAGTTACATTTTCTGTGAACAACAGTAGTAAATCTATTGTGGTATAAAGAGTATAAAGGACATTCTGAAAGCAGAAAACGATCCTCCGGTTGTCTGTCTGTTTCTTCCTCCCCGAGCGGCTGCTCCCCTCCTGACATAAATGTTCTCTGCTCCCTTTTCTCTGAATTATTCAGTAAACGCTGCTTTCTGAATGCGCTGCTGTTTTTTTTTACAAGCAGCCTCGGGCCATCCCAGCGTCTGTTACCACACTGCCATTAATGAGGGCTGACAGAGGTGGAAATTTGTCTCATTTAACCAAACTCCACATCGCCTGAATTCAGTAATTTCAAATTAATTTGAACTTCTACGGCAGAGGGAGGGCGGCTGTGGCTCCGCGGGTGCCTGGTAATCAGATGTTTGAGTCCAGGGGTTGAAGCGTCTTTGGAAATGAACCCACTGTCTCAAACACATACGGTTGGATGGAGCTTCAATAAAACAGTGTTGGTTCTCTCCACTCCCGAGGAAAGCTTGTTTTTCTCTGCAAAGCAAAATGTTTGAGCAGTGGCAGTGAATGGAGCGTGATTTGAAGCTGTGGGTGGAGATCAGAGGTGCAGATAATGATGGGGAGGTGGGCTAAGTCTCTGAGTTGGGCTGGTAATTGTATCCTGCTCACAGAATAACATACTTTACAAACCTCTGCAGTTCAGCAGGGAGGGAGATCCTTTCATGGAGGCTCTGAAAGCAGCGTTCTCTGAACGCCACAGAAGTCTGGTGAAACGCCGACAAAACAACGATTAGCCGGGGTCCTTCATAAGATCAGAAAAACATCACTGAAATGTTTGCTTTTGATCGTCCTGTTACAAAAACCCCAAACTTCAAAGAACACGGCGGAGCTTCAACCGAGAGGCTGATCCCAGACCAGTCTCCATGTGGACACGGGTCTCTGATTCTGCTTTTACCTGGAGGTAATAAAGGTTTGTGTTTCAATCAACAGACGCATAATAAAACAGATTTATCATTTAGTTTTCATTTAGTTCTCTGTGCTTCTTATTGGTGCAGTGCGATTCATGTGTTGTCCCTCTTTCCCATTCTCCTCCGGAGGAACAGGAGAAATTCCAGGTTTCACGTTGATCTTCTGTGCTCCTGTCCTTGGCCGTGGACCTCGTCTCTGGCTCGTCTGCGCTTCTGTCCTTGGTCGTGGACCTCGCCTCTGTCTCGTCTGCGCTCCTGTCCTTGGCCGTGGACCTCGCCTCTGGCTCGTCTGCGCTACTGTCCTTGGCCGTGGACCTCGCCTCTGGCTCGTCTGCGCTCCTGTCCTTGGTCGTGGACCTCCCCTTTGGCTCGTCTGTGCTCCTGTCCTTGGTTGTGGACCTCGCCTCTGGCTCGTCTGCGCTACTGTCCTTGGCCGTGGACCTCGCCTCCGGCTCGTCTGTGCTCCTGTCCTTGGCCGTGGACCTCGCCTCCGGCTCGTCTGCGCTCCTGTCCTTGGCCGTGGACCTCGCCTCTGGCTCGTCTGCGCTCCTGTCCTTGGCCATGGACCTCGCCTCTGGCTCGCCTGCGCTCCTGTCTTTGGTCGTGGACCTCGCCTCTGGCTCGTCTGTGCTCCTGTCCTTGGTTGTGGACCTCGCCTCTGGCTCATCTGCGCCACCTAAACTCTGTGCAGGAGTTTTTCCTCACAGAGAAGGACGGTCTAAGGCAGCGGTGTGCAAAGTCAGGCCTCGAGGGTCAGTGTCCTACATGTTTTCCAACCAACCGGCCATTGAAGCTCCTTATTGGCCAACACACCTGATTCAGGTAATCAGCAGCAGATAAGGCAGACTTCCTGGAAAAGGAGGCTGGTCCTCGAGGCCTGACTGGTCAGATGGCAGGGATGTCCAGTTTAGTTTAGTCTGCTATTCTTTATATTTTATGAGTGATTTTATGTTTTTGGACAATTACTGGTGTGATGCCCGTTGAGACAACTGTGTTGTGATATTGGGTTATATGAATAAAATTGAAATGAGCTGGTTGTCCCACAAGTCTGCCTTTTTTTGTTAAGGTGGGTGGAGCAACCACGTGTCATTGTGTACGTCCCACCTCAGAATATTGACTGTATCTGAAGCTGCAAACGCCTGCACCTTTCTAAGCTCGATGTGGTTTCAATATATGAAAATCCAGAAACTGTAGTCCAAACCAAACAGCTCAGTGTGAAAACTCAGTCGTGGTTCAGATTTATTGGCTGTGACCCCAACAATGCAGTTAAGAACCAGAGCACATCATAAATGAGAAGTGAAGTAGAGTAAGTGTAATTCATGGACCTCACTTCCTCCAGCTGCTTCTCAAATCGTTCGTCTGTTTGCAGGATTCCTACAAGTTTCTTCAAGTTACATTTAAGACTTTTTGAGGCCATGCATGTCCAAAATGAAGACTAATTTCTTAGTCTATTTCCCATCTTATTAAATTATTCCCAATTTACGATCAAAAAGGGAGCTTCTTATCTTGTTCGTGGTCTGTGGCGTGATGTTTCTGAGCCCTTCTTTTACGTCTTCTTTCAAAACGGCAGTGGGGGTTCAGCATAACTGACATTCGTGGTGTTTTTGTGATTAATTTTGAATGCTCAGATATCAAAATTTAATGTATTATTTCTAAATGTATAAATTCAATGCTTTTAAGACTTTTTAAGACCTGTGGGATCTTGTGTTTGATAAACTTTATATTTAATGGATTCAGTTCTGTATGTAGATGTGAAAATATTTCTATTTTTGATTAAGTGAATAATAGCAGTAAAAAGCATTATTTGTTTGTGTATTTATATGCAGTACATGGAGATGGATGTGTGTTTGAATGTTAACATGTTAACGTATGCAATTAATAAAAAAATGTAACGTGTTAATATTTATTGATGCTAATTAATTAAACTCTGTGAACGTCTTCCAACAGTTCAGGCTTCCATGGTGTGCATTAACTTCTGATAATGCACACTTTGTTGAGAATTATCCATGGTCACTTAAGAAAGAAATATTAAAACGATTTTTTTATATTTTATTTATCATGTTTTAAGTTTCGATCATTTTTTCACAAAAGGTGGCCTATTTAAAAGGCATTGTGTTGTCATGGTAACACGACAACGCCAGAGGCGACCTGGGCAGCAGCGGTAAAAGACATTTATATGCTGATCGTCATGACAGTGTAGGAAAGTTCACCTCTAACTGCTTGTTTTTGTTCAGATGATGAAGGAAAAGTTTGTTCTGCATTCAGCTTCTATGCTCCACAGATCTGGAACAGACTTCCAGAAAACCTTAGATCTGCTGAAACACTCAGTGTATTTAAATCCAGGTTAAAGACTCACCTGTTCTCAGTTTGATTAATATGTATTCAAAAGTTTACATCTGACTGTTTATCTATGCTTGTTTTAAACTAAAATCTTTTTACTTTCTTTTAATTTTATTTTAATGATTTGAATGATGATGAATGACATTTTTACTATTTCTTTTGATTGTTTCTTTTAATGTTTTATGTAAAGCACTTTGAATTGTCTCTGTACATGAAATGTGCTACAAATAAACTTGCCTTCTCTTATATGTGTATATATGTGTATATATGTGTGTGTATATGTATATATGTGTATATATGTGTGTATATGTGTATATATGTGTGTGTATATGTGTGTATTTCTTTATCTCCTTTCTGTTTGATTTTTCTGATGAATTCATGACTAATTATCATAAGTTTGATTTATTTTTGTATAGATATACATTGTTTTATAATTATTGTTCATTCTTAAAATAAACTAACATCAAGGATGTGATTCCTGTCTTCTTCTTAACTTTGACCTGAACTGTCATTTTGCGTCTTCAGCTGGAACAGCTTCACCGTCATGATGATGTAACCATCCGTATTCTGATAAGAAACGTTTTCTGAAGTTCAGTGACTGGAACTTCAAACATATCATTAGTCGCATCGAGTCACATCTTCGAGTCTTCAAGTGTTTCTGGTTGAGGTGTGAAATGATTCATGCCACAGATTCTGAAGCTTCAGCTTCTGTTTCTTCACCTGGAAGTGAAACTCTGACCTGCTCGCTGCAGTTCCCCCGACCGGATCCAGAGACGCCTGGCAGCGCGGTGAGTAATGAGATTACAGCCCCCCCTCAGCTTTATGAGCCCCCTCCAGTACTCACAGCCCACTGGGAAGACTCTCTGAATGGTCGGCTCCACGTGGAGGCGGCGCCGATGCCTTCCATGGAGCTCGTAAAGATGAAACGAGCTGCCACGCCGGCGCGGATCGTCTCATTAGCTGCGATCTGCAGGTTTTCTGTTCAAGACGATACAAGGATTCAGCAGAAAAACTCCGGAATGAGCCACCTAGACGGGATAGAACACGCCCACCATTGATGAGTCCTCTTTGATTCACGGAGCGTCTGACAGAAGCTTCCTCAGCGGAGGATAAAGTTGATTTCATTTCAGAAGCATCATCGTTTGATGGATAAACTTACATCTTCGGGGGGGGGGGGGTTCAAACTGAACCAGTAGAACGTTGTGATTAATCACGATTGATCACAATCTGAAAGTGGGTTTACCTGTTTTGTTTGGGTTGACAGCACTCATTAAAGCAGGAATCGCCCTCGCTGTGAACGATGGCGCTGTTAAACAAGTGAGGCCCTTGTGCACAGTGGTGTAGTGGTCAGCCTGGTCTCATAGGGAGAAGGTTTGAATTCCTGTATTTGCTTTGCATGTTCCCCTGGTTCATGTTCTTTTCCCGCTTCCATCCAAAAACCACCAAGGTTTGTTGGTGGTTTTAAACTGGACTGAAGAACCCTCCAGAACCCTCACCTTCACCCTCCAGGAGCTGGACATTCCTCCAGTAACTCCACCACCTCAAACGTGAAGAAGATCGTTTGATGGATTCACTCCAGTCTTTCTGCAGTTCAGTCTGGGAACAAACAGGATCTCTGGGTCCGATGGAGCCGATCAGACGCAGCAGACAACATGATTATAAATTCTTCTCTGGTTTCTACAGACCACTGATGGAACTGAAATGAGAAGAATTGATCTCTCCATCAATTCTCATCTGACTGCAGCTTCTAACAGCTTCCCAGAGCTCCAGTCATCCTGATGCAGAATACCAGAGCAGGAGGAACAAACGAGGCTGACAGGGAGGAACGAATGCGGCCTGAGAGGGGGCGGAGCCATCAAGTTAATGTCATTAAGTGTAATAAAGAATATAAAGACACGAGGAGAAGGCTGCAGACCTAAGAAAGAAGAAAACATTTACCTTAAAAACAAACAGAGTTCTACTTTCAAAAGGAAAATGATCTTTGGGATGAATGGAGCAAAAAACAGGAAACAACAACAAACAGGAAACAACAATAAACAGGAAACAACAATAAACAGGAAACAACAATAAACAGGAAACAACAATAAACAGGAAACAACAACAAACAGGAAACAACAATAAACAGGAAACAACAATAAACAGGAAACAACAACAAGCAAGAAACAACAATAAACAGGAAACAACAACAATAAACAGGAAACAACAACAAACAGGAAACAACAACAAACAGGAAACAACAACAAACAGGAAACAACAACAACAAGTGACTGAATGCAAGATGTTTATCAGCTGTTAGCATCGATGCAGCGATCAGAAAAACAGGTTTCCGTTCACAAATGTCTGATCTTCTCCAGAAGTTGGAGATGTTGATCTTTCTGTTGGTTCAGTCCACCTGGATGACGTCATGGTTTTGACCACAGAACTGGACGTGAAGGTCATTTGAAGGTCACTGTGAGACAAAATGATTCTGTTGGTCATGAATGTTCTCATCATTTCTATTTAGCATCAAAAATGTCTCCTGAGTTTCTGCTCCATTCAGGGACTTCAGGAAAAGAGAAACTCTGGCATGTGTTCACTGAGTAACTTTGAATCTTCTGCATCTCACTGTGTGGTGGGGGAGGAGCCACAGGTTTTGTGGGAGGGGCTTGTGACCATCAGCATGAGGGAAACACGGCTGCCGTCTCAGACGTCTCAGGAGCTTTAGAGGGAGCTGAAAACTTCATGTTCTGTTCTGGAGCCAATCACCCCACCCCCCCAACCCCCCCACATCAGGAAGTTTCTGACTCTCAGCAGGAAACCCAGAAAACCTCCATCCTGAAGATCTGAGCAGAAACTTTCTTCTTTTTTTATTAAATCAGTTTGATTCACATTTATGTAAATATTTCATCTCAAACTTTAATCTGTTTTTATTCCTGTTTCTAAAGTCTGTTATTTGTTGTCATGTGAGGCATTCGGTCTGTTCAGATCTATTATTCAAAAGTTTACTTTTACTTTAACAACATTTGAAAATGTGGTTTTCTGTATGCTGAAAAAACAGACTTTAAATGAGAAAAGAAAATCAATCTCAAACGTGAGGCTGCAGGAAGTCTGACCAAAACAGGCCGAGGAACTGCCGTAAACATGGAGGCGGAGTCTGTTCCCAGCAGAACGTCAGAAGACACAGTCCAGACTCACCTGTTCCAGGAGCAAAAGAGGAGCTTCTGACCTGAACGGTGCATTCAGGTTCACACGAGTCTCCTGTCTTTTTCAGCTTCTGCAGGCTTGAAGAGGAACTTTCAGGTCAAAATCCAGCATCTCCATCCAAACTTCAGCAGAATGTAGAAAACCTGACTTTACACACTTCAGACCAACAGAAATGCTTCATTTATTTATCCCATCTGAGGTTTGGGCTCAGGATTGTTGGAGCTTCATCAGGATTATGTCAAGAATCTCCTTTTATCCATGAAATATGAAAACACCAAAGGATTTGGGAAGAGAAGGAGCAGGAAAGACCAGAGCCGGGTACCCCTGGAGACTTCCAGACTGAAGCAGATTCTGAGTCTGATGCTCCTCACAGTTTTCATAAAGAACATTTCAGTATCAGTTCTGACCAGAACCCAAATGTGAAGCTGGAAAGCACCATCATACTCCCCCCTCCATGCCTGACCATGAAAGAGTCCGTTGGAGCCCAGAGAGTCCATCTTATCAGAACATTTGTCCAGAGGTTTTGGGGATGATCCAGTCGTTCCTCTGGGTTCTTGTGGCTCCGAACCTCACGGGTCAGTCTTTGAACTGTCTGCTCCAGTGGAGGTTCTCCTCTGTTCTCAGGTTCCTCCATGAGTGGATGACGGACCGGATGTTCTCTGGAGTCTGCAGGACCGTCTGTGGGACTCTTCCAGACCTGAACGTGGTGTGGAGTTTCAGGAGAACATCTGAGCATTAAACTGATTCTTTAGAAAGTTCTTTTATGAAGCTGTTGGGGCGACTGCTCTTCTACATCAATCCAATCAGGTCCAAAGAACATTTTAGATTTTATTCAAACTCTAAATTTCCAAAGTTGTTATAATCTGAGTACAAAGCTTGGACATAAATTCTTTTTTCTTTTTCCTGTTTCTTTACTCATAAAGAGCTCTGAGGCCTCGAGGGCCTTCGATAAACTGTAATGACTTCATTAACAGAAAACTAATTAGCTGCAGGTATTTTCAATGAAGCTGAAATTAACTCTAAAGTCTTCCAATTATTCTGGATAAATTAAAAACATGTTTTTGTCTAAAAAACATCAAATGAGAAGTTTAAACCTGTTTGTTCCTCTGGATTCAGACATTCAGGATGAAGTTGGTGGAGGACCTTCAGATAAAGATCCTCTCACATCCAAACCAGAACGATGACTGAAGGCTCAGCAGGAAGAGGCGAGTCCACTGATGAGTGGAGCTCAGATCACCCGGTGCTGAACGCCTGAGAATTCTGCTGGGACAAACGGACCAGAATCTGCCGCAAAAACTCTTGACTGAAGGAGGGAAGAACGACTCCTTTTCCTGGACCACGTCTCTGTGGCCTCAGATGAGACGGATGATGCAGAACCTCCAGGATCTGGTCTCCAAACCAGATACCAGATAGACAAAAGCAGAAGTCCAAACGCAGCTCAAAGTCACCAGCACCCGTCAGCGCCGCCGATTGGGTTTTAGACGGGCCGAGGTTCTGACCGAGACCAGAAGGGCTTGTGGGTGTGGAGAGGATCCGGTTCTTCAGTAGGGTGGTTCATGATACAGGTCCCCCCCCCCC
>NC_050520.1:72934-81288 GCF_002922805.2 Oryzias melastigma
GGTCTCCAGGTAAATATACCTGCAGTCAGAACCTCCTGCTGTGTCAGACTCCGACACCTGAACCCTGCCCTCCCACGTGCTGGGGGGGGGCATCATGGATGACATCACGGCGGCTCCTGTTCTGCTTCCTAAAGTCGGTCGATTTCTTCACAGGAACTTCAGAGTTTCTGACCGTGACGGTTCAACGCCGCGTTCCTCGGCCCATCGCTCGTTCTGTAACTCCATCCTCTGCTTTCGTCCTGGGGGAGGAGGGGCAGAGGGGTCTTAGTGCTGAGCTTCACCCCCCACATCAGGGGAGGAGAACTGAGCTGTCCTGATAAAGCCACTGCAGCAAATTACAGCTTACAGGGTCGACCCCCCAGGGATGAGGGGGGGCTCAGGCAAAGGGACACGGAGCTGAAGGAAGAAGATCCTTCTGGAAGTTTCTGTTCCAACTTTTCTTTCTCAGTTTTATTTTTAGAAACTGTAGCTAAAGTCCTGATCCTCTAAACCGCTTCCAAAGCGTTCCCAGGAGACGACGTTTTTAGACTGTAGATCATAGTTCCTGCAGAGCGGCAGGACTTCATTAGGAATTCACCTCTGAGGTGTGGGCGGGGCTGTCGGCGAAGAGGATCGTTTTTCATCACAACAGTTTGAATAAAGAAATGATCTTTTATTTTTCTTTATGTGTCCTCCATCATCATAAAAACGCCACAAGAAGACGGGAAAAACATCAACTTTAACTTTTTAATCAATGTGTTTCTGCAGAACTCAATGACCCACAATGCAACAGTGCAGACTGATGCCAGAAGCAGAAACATTCACAAATAACTTCAAAACAAAAGCATAAAGAAAAGTGTGAGCGAGCTCATGAATCGAAAACCAAACATTTCAATTCACTGAAGACGACATCTGCAGCCCCACGCAGACGCCCGCAGAATCTGCAGCTCTACGCAGTCGCCTGCAGACATCTGCAACTCCATGCAGACGCCCGCAGAATCTGCAACTCCACGCAGTCGCCCGCAGACATCTGCAACTCCATGCAGACGCCCGCAGACATCTGCAACTCCACGCAGTCGCCCGCAGACATCTGCAACTCTACGCAGTCGCCCGCAGACATCTGCAACTCCACGCAGACGCCCGCTGGAGCTCATTTTCACAAACATTTGATTGAATTCAAATTTGAATGAACTCTTACAATAATGTTTTCATTTTTAAACGTTATCGTGAAATCCCCAAGTTCTGTTTGAACTGTTTCTTTGTAGATTTTATCCCAAAATGTCGATTTTAAGGAGAACTTTTGACTCTTTTCTTGATTTGTTTTCCTAATGTCTTTCTATTTCTAAAACAGCTGGTTTGTTTTCCTCATCTTGATGTATTTTGTTTTAAATGAAAATGTCACCTTTGTTTACAGAACATTTTTCTGATCTGGAGTTTTTGCTTTAACTGATTTAATGTTTCACCATTTTCTCACCTCAGTCTCTGAAGACTTAAATCATCTCTAAAATGCTGCTGAACGCTTGACTGGTTGAGACAATCGTCCCTGAAACGCCGTCATTACTGCAGGTGTCAATCATCACTTGAGTGGAAACAGGAACTTTGAGTCTGGTTTAGAGCGGCATTTCTCTGTTTCAAACAGAAGAATTCCCGTGAACTCCGTCTGCTCGCTCGGAGCGGCCGGAAAAACTTCGTCCTTGGAAGCGAATATTGAGCGGAGTCTCCGGAGGGAAACGAAAGAACAAAGAATCCATTATTTGAATGTATCACGGAGCCGAAGACTCTTCCTAGTTCAAGAGTTTACACTGAGAGGAAATATTATGGTCTGTTCAAAAAAAGCAACAACCAGGTTTTGGTTGAATACTTTACATCGGCGGCCCCAGTTTCCCCATAGAATGTCATTTTAACATCAATCCAGACTCGGATTATCTCTCAGATCGATCATATTTCATATTTCCATCAATCCTCATAACCCTCAAAGGAACATTTTCTGAGACAAAGTTTCAGAATCTAATTCAGCTTATCTGTAGGAAAATTCTCAACTCTACAAATCATCAACTTTAATGATTTGAATCTTCATTCTCCGTCAAATCTTTGAACTTTGTGACATAGTCTAAGTTAGCTCATGAAAGTGGGTAAAATCCTCACGTTTGATTGGTTAACCCATAAATGTTTGACAGTGAGACGATGAAGAAAAGGAGACTTCTTTATCTTCAGAGCATGAAGCTTCGTTCATTCATGTACCAACTGAACTAAGTCATTGTATATATATATACGGACCAATCAGGCCACACCCTCAACAACCGCATAGCCTGATGGGTGTGAAGTCCAAAAACTAGAGCTAACGCCACAACAGCTCTAATCTTGATTGACCAGCAGAACTTGGAGGATGACTACGCTACCCAGAATGCTTTGAAGGGCCAAGTACATAGAGAGAACTGGACTAATCACCCCCCCCGCCTTCCAAACAGGAAGTAGACTTGTATGTAGGAATAAACGTCTTCTGTTGGTCAGAATCACCGCTCGTTCTCTCTTTGTAACATCTTCTTTTCATGATATATTTTCTTTATCTCAAGTTATAAACTGGCCAATTAGAAGCCTCAATAAGAGCATGTGGTGTCTGCTGGCCCCGCCTCAAACGTTTGAAGTGATTGACAGATTCTCAGACCAATCACTGCTAACGAACGCCGTCCGGTCCCAAAATGGAGAAGTCAGGTGATATCCGTACGGCGACTGAATTGACTTGTTTTGTCCGCCTCTAGGGCTGCACGGTGGCGCAGTGGTTAGCGCTCTTGCCTCACAGCGAGAAGGCCCCGGTTCGAATCCCAGCTGGGACCTTTCTGTGTGGAGTTTGCATGTTCTCCCCGTGCATGCGTGGGTTTTCACCAGGGACTCCGGCTTCCTCCCACCGTCCAAAAACATGCTTCATAGGTTCATTGGTGACTCTAAATTGCCCCTAGGTGTGAATGTGAGAGTGGATGTGTGTGATTGAGGCCCTGCGACAGACTGGAGACCTGTCCAGGGTGAACCCCGCCTTCGCCCTTCAGTAGCCGGGATAGGCTCCGGCACCCCCGCGACCCCGAAAGGGAAGAAGTGGTCAAGAAAATGGATGGATGGATGTCCGCCTCTATTCATTCATTGGTTGCAGCCCCAGCCAGCAGGGGATTGGTCAGAGAGGTTGATGGGAGGTTCTGTGAGATTTCCAGTGAGCTGTAAGTACGAATGCTCAACAAGGCGTCCATCATCAGCTGTGAATGGACATGTGACCACAACTTCTTTCATGGATCAATCCTTAACAGATCCCTGCAGCCAATCAGAATCCAGAGGTTCCAGTAAGTACATGTATAAGTCAGTTACAGTGAGATCTGGATGATCTGGGCTGACATTCACAATAAAGAACAACACAACATTTTCAAAATAAAAGCTTCTGGACAAACTGCTGGTTCAGGAATCGGTTTTAATCGCAATGTGGCGAAACATTAAATAACAGAATTCTCTGCAGAGTACAAAGACTAACTCCTAAATACTGATGAGATGCAGAACAACATCAAACTGACTCCAGAACATCTGAAGACACGGCTATTAACTAGAGAAGGAATAAAAGGATTTTCTGATGGAGAGAAACTGACCTCAGAGCTGACATGACATGAAGTTTTCTGCTTTTCCAGCTCGTCTGAGTTCAGCTGTCATGCTGGAGTGGAGCTCTGTGTCCAAAAGCTGTAATTTTCTGTGGAGACGCCGCGACTGTCATCTGCTGATGAGCCGTCTGCTTTTTAACTGCATTTCTGACAAGTCAGTCTTTCAGAATGAACCTTCCCTGTTTCAGTCCTGAAGCGGCGTTCCTCTGAAATCCTCTTTCATCGTTCCCCCACAGAGCCGGAGGCTGCAGGGATTCAGGAGCGCGATGTGCCGTCACGCTGCTGATCGATGGGTCTCTGCAGAACCAATCTTTATTCTGGGACTCTCCTGTTGTCGGCGCTTTTATTAGTTCAAATGTGAGTCTCTGGGGGTTCTGTTGTTTGGGTTGAACTGTGTGATCACTGAGTTAAACCTGCAGACGAGGATCTCTAGCAAATGTTCAGGTTTGGTTTCTTCTCTTTTTTCTAGGAAAACCTCAGGAATGTCCACATGAAGGAGGGGATGGACAGGTGATTTACCTGGACGCTTATCTAACTCTACGACGACACCTTTGAATAGTGCAGCAGATGGGCTTCATTCTGATGGGAGGGGGGGAGGGCCAGAGGTGAGGTCCACAGCCAAGGACAGCAGCACAGACAATCCACCAGGAATCTGAACCCTCTTCCCTGTGGGGGGGGACAACACATGAATCCCACTGAACCAAACAGAAGAACAGAGACTAGATCAAATAAACGATAAAGAATAGAGGAGTAGATAGAAATAGAGGACAGAACTCCAGTGGAGCGTACGTTCTCCAGATTCTACTACCTGTATGGTTATTTTTTTATTTTTTCAAGCTGTCGAGTGAAAACACAAAGAGCGGTGTCATCTGCATAGAAATCGTGTTTAAAAAAAGAAAAATGACTCAAAGTCAGAGCAGAACCCTGTGGGACGCCAGCAGAGAGGTAGTGAGAGCTGCACCTCCTCAACTTCAGAAAAGTGTCAAAGTTTGTCCGGATAAGCTGAACTCATTGATAGAGCCCAGAAAGGAGGATTTGGTGATCTGGATCAGGACCAAAGACTCAAACGAAGTTCTTCTGTTTTGGGTTCCAGCACATCAGAATTATAGATTAATGTTGACAGAGAACAGTTTGGGACTCGACAGAGAGCCGAGGGGAACACCTCAACTTGTTCTGTCGAAGACTCACATGAACAGGATCTGTTTATGTGAACTGCTCAGCATCAGAGGGTTGTCAGGTCTGGTTCTGGTTCCGAGAGGTCCTGCTCCTCCCAGAATGACCTGAGAGGATCTTTCCTCCAGACAGTAGACGTGTCTGACAGGACGGTTTGAGAGGAGGTTAGATGTTTCCTCTGAGGTTTCTTCAGACGAGCCCCTTTGAAAACGGGTTTGGACATGTGGTGCAGCAGAACCGGCTCCTCTTTCCGATGGCCGTGATGTTTTTCAGCGGCGCCTCGGGGTCGGGTCTTGGCGAGCTCCAGTTTGGGAGCTGATGTGGTGACACTGCTGTTGTAGTGATGAAAGGCTTTCATGAATCGATGCTCCGAAAGGCAGCTCCTGTTTTCATCCGAACTCAAAGGATCTGACAGGATTCACGGACACCTGGGTCAGCAGAGACGATGAAAACATGCAGCCGCAGGATTCTTTGATCAGCTTTTGTTATCCGAGTTTCTCCAGAGAAAAAAACAGTTCAGAGTCAGAATCCACAGAGACAGAAAGAAACCTGAAAGAGAAGCAAGAAATCCATAAAAGGACGAAATGAGAGCATGTTTGGGATCTGAGAAGAATTTTAAATAAATTAATTGACAATAACACTTCAGATTTCTGACTCTTTCAGCAATCTTCTGGTTTAATTGCAAACCGTTTGAGAGATTTTGCAGCAAAAACCGTTAAAGAGTTTGGAGATGTTCGGAGCCTCAGGGGTTTCTGAAAAATAAAATTCTGTTTGGCTCATTAAAGTCGCCCAGTTTGAAGCTGCGATGGGAGTTTATGCCCAAAACTCTGTTTCCTTTTATGAGTTAATTCCCTGCAGAGGAAAATTACAGCAGGAAAGATTTTCTTTCAGAATGGATCATTCTTTATTTCATGTGTAGAATCAAAGCTGGCGTCTCAACAAACACTGTGAAGCGTAAAACTGTCGCCATGACAACAGGAGCGCTTCCTTTCTCTGGATCTCTGGTCTAATAGTCCCTCAGGGCCCCCGAGTCCCCAGTGACTCCTGAGTTTCTATTGTTTTATTTTAAATAAGGATTTAGATTTAGTAGAGAGTAAATTCACAAAAAGGTAAATAACTCCTCCGTTCACGTGGTTTTAACCTTTAGAACTGGAGACGCTGAAGAACGCTCGCTCTTCCACATGCTGTTACTATGACTGGTCAGTGATCCATGTGGATCAGCTGATCCATGTGGATCCACTCTATGAACTTTGCAGCCGCTCCTCTCTACGACCCTCCACAGACCCTCAGAACCGGTACGGGTCGGCCCCCCGGATGTCAGAACTGCCTTTGATTGAACCGTCTGAGTTCCTGAAGTAGGAAGAACATCTCGGTTCCACCTGTGACCGTCCGTCCTTTAGGGGGCGCTCTGCTTAGACGTTGACGTGGACTCTCATGGTTCTAACTGGACCTGTGTGGAAGGACGTCCAGGAGCTGAAACTGATGAAAGAGGAACAAAGAGGTTCCCTCCATGACCCGTTTCAGCTGTTTGAAGGTGGTTCCTGGCACACAGGTTTAGTTCCTCCGGGCTCCTCTGGGGTCAGGGGTCGTCTCCTGCAGGACGCTCTTCAGGATCCTGGAGGAGCATCCACCTCCATGAACATCTGGAGTCTAACAGAGTGACAGCCTGGTGCAGGAAGTCCTGATGGTTTTCAGGAGTGAACGGCGTCTGTCGTCCGGACCGATCAGCTGCGGAGAAATACCGTGAGAACGGCTGAGACAACCGGCGGCCGCCAGTGCAGCCGCCGCTGTAGCTGCAGCTGCAGCAGCATCTAATCCCAGCTCTCTCTCAGACGTGGAATTCCTCAGAGTCATCGGACTCTTCATCAGGATGAAGCCCTGAACACAGCTCCTCCTCACCACAGAGATCTGCCTCTGAAGTCACATCTCAGGCTGGTTCTGGACTTCCGACAGTTCCTAACATCAGACATCCCGACCAGAACCACCAGGAGAGCCGATTCATGACAGGAAAATACCGGATAAATCTTTTCCCAAACGGAGTCGACGTTCATGAAAACTGAGCTGTAAAATCATTGATGGAAGTTCAGCTCAAACTCATCGTTCTGTGGGATGATCCTGAAACACACGAATGAATGAATGAATGGATGAATGAACAGATGAATGAATGAATGAATGAATGAATGAATGAATGGATTAATGAATGAATGAATGAATGAATGAATGACTGAATAAACAGACGGAAAATAAATGAACGAATAAACGAATGAATTAATGGATGAAGGAAAACATGAAGGACAAATAAATAAATGAACGATTGAACAGAAAAAAACAAATAAATAATTTAATGAAAGAACGAATGAATGAATTGAAACATGAATACATTAATTCCAAACAGGAAGTACCAACAGAGTCCCACAGACTTCTATGTAGATAATCAGCTGTTATCCGTCATTCTCTTGGTCAGAATCAACATTCTGGATCTGATAATCCTCGTTATTCCTCCGATGAATATTGGTTGTCATAGAAACGATGACTCAGACCAATCACTGATTATTTAATGAAAAGTCTAACTTTGAGACATTCTACTGGCATCACATCCACAGTTTTCCGTCTGTCAAATCAAACGTTAAATAAAGGATTCTGGTTCAACAAAGGTGAGCTCAGGAGCGCCCTCTACCCTGAAACAGAGCTACTGCCTCAGCTGGAGTTCAGATCAGATCAGATCAGATCACTGCAGGAGGGATCCATTAGCTGTAATATGGAGAGTGGTGAGGTAGAATATCCATATTGTATCGAAAGATTTAATAAAGAATATCTATCAGATGAAGCCCCCTCCCCCGACGATTGATCCAGACTTCAGCGCTAAAGTTTTCCTGCAGATCTGTAGACGTAGAAACACCCGGACGCCCCCGCCCTGAAAACGCCGCTCTTTTGTGGGCTGAGACGTAAACGGCTCATTGTTGTCGTCTTCTGAGCTGACACAAAGGAACAAAGACTCGTTCCAGACGCCCGACTGCCGGCAGTAAAAGAGGAGAAACGAGACATTTTCAGGCCGTTTGAATGCAAAGAGCCTCAGAACGTTAATGCTGCTCGTATTGATGATTGTCAAAGTGCCGCATGATTGCAGCAATCACCAACAATTGGAGGACATTGTTACTGAGCTCAGCTCCTGTAGCGCCACGTGTGGGGAGGAACACGGATGATATGTGTCCTCCGTGACGGTTCCTGAATGATTCAGATCATTCCAGACGTTTAAGATGGCAGACAGTCAAGACGGTCGGTCGGTCCGTCGGACAGTCGGTCAGACAGTCGGACGGTTGGTCAGTCGGTCGGACGGTCTGTCGGACAGTCGGTCGGTTGGACAGTCGGTCGGTCTGACTGTCGGTCAGTCAGACTGTCAGACAGACAGTTGGATGGTCGGACAGTCGGTCGGTCGGACTGTCGGTCACACAGTCGGACGATCGGTCAATCGGTTGGTCGGACAGTCGGTCAGACAGTCGGACGGTCGGTCGGTCGGTCGGACGGTCAGTCTGTCGGACAGTCGGTCGGACAGTCGGTCAGACAGTC
>NC_050520.1:87244-93129 GCF_002922805.2 Oryzias melastigma
CGGTTGTCGGTCGGTCGGACAGTCGGTCGGTCAGTCGGACAGTCGGTCGGTCGGTCGGACAGTCGGCCGGTCAGGTGGGGATGACACCAACACAGATTCAGACACCAGCAGCTCTGATTGGATGATGTGTGAATGTCTCTGGACGACGGTTGTCCGCATGAAAAACCACCGGCCGCCCGGTGATCTGGTGACTTGGTATGTAAAAAATGTTCTGCAGCACCGGTCATTCTCAGATTCTGATCACACATTATAATCTGCCTCTAGGATTCTCAAGAAACCCAGAAAGGGCAAAACAAAGTATTTCTAAACGTTTGTTGTTTACACATTAGTAGAAGTGTATTTTTTGTCCGTTTTTTGTATGTTTTTATGAGCTGAACCTCATAGGAGAACTGACCGTTTTGTTAAAAATCAAAAAGGCTATGATGGCTACAGGTAGAAGGGGGCGGGGCCAACACTCCTGTCTGTCAATGTGTCAGCTGTTAAAAAGTCAGGCGTGACATTTCCTCCTCTGTAGCACCCCCCCCCACCCCCCCGTTTCCCGCCGATGGGATGGTTGTGGCAGCTTTCACATCCTGCTGGAAGATGTCGGATGTCGGGGAAAGCGGCGTCTGCTCATGCTGCTTGTTAAAGTAGGAGCAGTGACGGTCCAGAGGTCTCCTCTAATGGTCATTTCTAATCAGAGACGTCCTCTCAGTGTCTCGGCGCTCACCGGAGACTCATTAACCGGCTGGAGGAAGCTGCAGCTCAGATCTCAGACGGTTTCAGTCTTTAACATCATTTCTATGATACTAAGATGAGACAAAATAGAATAACAGAACTGACAGTCTCTGACAGGGGTCAGCGACCTGGGGAGGAGGGAAAGACACGTTTTGTGAAAAGAAAAATGGGTTTGAGTGACAATCTGTTCTCACAATGATCTTTGTTCCTCTGTCATCAGGAAAAGAATGCTGTTCCTGTGACTCCGCCCACCTGCTTAAATACAGCTGTTTTCTACAGTGTACTTTACTTTTGGTGTCATGGATTTGAATCGAAGAGAACCACAGAAGAAGAAGTTTGCTGCAGTGAAATGAACTGATGAAGAGGATTGAGTATTGAGACCGTTGCAGGTGAGAGGACAGGTGAGAGGACAGGTGAGAAGACAGGTGAGAGGACAGGTGAGGCGACGTGAGCGCCTGTGTGAGTGAGAAAAGTGTGAAGCTGATCCACCAGCTGCTGCTCACGTTCACGACTCCACAGCTGGTTTCTGCTGAAGTTTTTGGTATAAATTATGAGTTCAGTTTGTTGAATGGTAACCAAACACCGTCAGAGTTTACTTTCTTCCTGTTCAATATAAAATGGAACAAATCTTAAAATTATACTACAGCTGATCAAAGAAGAATGATGCTTTCTGTTTACAGAAAATCCATATCATTGTAATTGACAAACTAACAACAAACAAAACAAATCATTTTTCATGCAACAAAAGCTCCATCACAGAATAGCATGAAGTGACTCAGACGTCTCAAAATGTAAAAAATGATGAATCTGGTCAATTCTGAAGGTGATGAATGTGAAGCTGTTAGAGATATTGATGGTATATTTGATGGATGTTCTGATCAGTTCTGATCTGTCCTGATCTGCTGACTGAATCTACGGTGCTGTAAGTGGGCGTGGCTTCTTCGGTCTAACAAATCTCCATCAGTGAATCTGGTAAATCTGCAGGATCAGCTCAGATCTGCTCAGATTTCCTGCTGTTAAATTAAAGATTCAAAGAGTGTGTGTGCAGACGGGCCCCGCCCATTCTAGTTTGTTACTTAGTCCTGGTTGTTTTATGATGTTGGTTCCCTCTGTTGCCATCTTCTTCTTCCTATCCGATGACCTGTGACTGTCTACCCGATGACTGTCCACCTGATGACTGTCTACCTGATGACTGTCCACCTGATGACTCTCCAACTGTGACTGTCTACCTGTGACTGTCTACTCGATGACTGTCCACCTGATGACTGTCTACCCGATGACTGTCTATCCGATGACTGTCCACCTGATGACTCTCTACCTGATGACTGTCTACCTGATGGCTGTCTACCTGATGACTGTCTATCCGATGACTGTCCACCTGATGACTCTCTACCTTATGACTGTCTTCCTGTGACTGTCTACCTGTGACTGTCTATCCGATGACTGTCTTCCGATGACTGTCTATCCGATGACTGTCCACCTGATGACTGTCTACCCGATGACTGTCCACCTGATGACTCTCTACCTGATGACTGTCTACCTGATGCCTGTCCACCTGATGACTATCTACCCGATGACTGTCCACCTGATGACTGTCTACCTGATGACTGTCTACCCGATGACTGTCTATCCGATGACTGTCTATCCGATGACTGTCCACCTGATGACTGTCTACCTGATGACTCTCTACCTTATGACTGTCTACCTGTGACTGTCTATCCGATGACTGTCTTCCGATGACTGTCTATCCGATGAGTGTCCACCTGATGACTGTCTATCCGATGACTGTCTATCCTGTGACTGTCCACCTGATGACTGTCCACCTGATGACTGTCTATCCGATGACTGTCCATCTGATGACTGTCCACCTGATGACTGTCTATCCGATGACTGTCTATCCGATGACTGTCCACCTGATGACTGTCCATCTGATGACTGTCCACCTGATGACTGTCCACCTGATGACTGTCCACCTGATGACTGTCTATCCGATGACTGTCCACCTGATGACTGTCCACCTGATGACTGTCCACCTGATGACTGTCTATCCGATGACTGTCCACCTGATGACTGTCTACCCGATGACTTTCTACCTGATGACAGATAAGATGATATGTTAGACGATGACTTCCTCTCTTCAGGGATTCATCTCCAGCTCAGACTTCCTGGCTCACGGTTCGGTTCTTTTTACTTTGATCTCCCAGATTACATCAGATAATCCATTCAGATTAAGACTCACAAATGGATCCAGAACCAAAAGTTCTTCTTTGTACCAAGAGAATCTTGTCACAGAAAGTCCCTCCTTCTCTTTTTTCAACTTTTTTGGATGTTTCTCTCATTTTTGGCTGTTTTCTCTCTATCTTTTCGACTGTTTTTCCTGTTTCTTCTCTCGTTTTTCTATTTTTTTTTTTTTAATTTTCTCTCTTTTTCATGTTTTTTCTCTTTGGCCTTTTTTTTACAGGATTTTATAAGCTTCAAAGCTGATATTCTGAAAACCTTTTAAAAGATTATCTTTGAAAGGGTTTCCAAAAGTTACGGTAATTTCCACCAACACAGCCGGCTAAAGTTGCTAAATTTCAGCTTCCTGCTAGAGATTGTTTCTGGCGCCATCTTGTGACCAGATGCCCCTCCTCTGTATCTGTCGATCAATAATCACGGGCATATGTATGACATCACTTCCTCTTTGCCGTCAACAGTTGAGAGTTTTGAATTTGGGAGAAGGAGTTGCAGATCGAGATCTGACGATTGTATCCTGAACAGCTGACCGATCTCGTCGCCGCAGTCGCTACTAAGAGTAAACGCTACCAAGTGGAAACCTCATATTAAGAAAATCTATTCTTCTCTCAGCAACAGATTCACAGCATCACTACGATCAAGAATGTCATGAAATTACAAACTAAAAGACAACAACAACGTTGTTTCAATAGAATATGGTCTCAAAGTGACCACAGCAGAAGGTCAGGTGGGGTCATGCTGGACGCCGTTTCAGCAGTTCAGGTCATGTGACTGAAACCAACAGGAAGCAGAGAGTGACAGTGAGGAGACAAGCTCCCAAACACATGGAAAGACTTCCAAACTTTTCTTTCAGGAAACGCTGAGAGTTCAGAACATTTCTGTGTTTCGGGTCACTGTTCTGAGAACCCGTCCTCCGGTCTGGTTCCGTCTCCTTCAGCAGAACCAGGTGTGTGGACCTGAGAGTAGAAACGCCGCGGCGCTCCATGAAAGCTCTGGGCTCTGATCATGCGTTAAACTGAAAGTGAACCCGGAATCCCGGCGGACACAAAGCCTCTTCCCGCTTCTCCTTTTAAGTTGTGCACGCGTTAGCGCCCATAAGGCCCGTTTCCCGCCTCCACACAGCGCCAGACAAACTGCCATAACAGGAGCACCTGGTCCTTTCAGACCTCAATCCCGGAGTCATTAGGAGGAGCGGCTTTGGAGCCACCTGCACGGCGGCCGGACAAAGCGGGAATGGCTCCGGCACCTGACCTCTCGGCTGCTCAGACCAGGATTAACATCCAATCGGCTCTCTGCTCCCGGCTCCATCTATCCCAACAGGCCGGCGCCTCAAAGCCAAGATGAAAAGCGCCGGTGAATGGTCATTCTTCAGGGGGAATTGGCTTAGTGAAGCTCCGTTTAGAATGGCAGGGAGACAAAAAGCCTGTTTTGATGTGCTGTGGAGTGTGACGCTCCCGCCAGCTGGACGGAGCCGCCGCCGACAGCCGCTGCACGCTGGACCGGACCACAGCAAAGCAAAGTGTCATTTCCTCTGTCAGCTCGGAGGTTTCTGGGTTTCAGGTTCGGTGTGGAGCGTCGGCGCTAGGAAGTGAGGCTGTTATCTGCTCGCCGCAGACCCGGCCACAGCGTTCAGACAGCCGGTCACGGCCGGAGCGACGGCGGGTCAGGAAACGGAGGAAAAACTTCAGCTCTCTCCAGGTATTATCGAGGTGAAAGCAGAAACACTTCTGGAGGAAATCTGAAAACCACAGAAGATTTAAAAATCTCAAAGGAGTCAGACAGCAGGGATTTCAGCCATCAGCTTCAGCGCTTTTAACTATCAATTTCAGCTTTTTCAGCTATCGTCACTAGCATCTTCAGCGGCCAAATTCAGCTTCCAGCATTCACACTAGCATTATCACAGCTAATGGTATACATCTAGTTCTTAGTTTAAAGCTGATGACGGTTCAGATGTGTGCTTCACATCCAGTTTTCGAATGACCCGATTAGTCGACTATTAAACGTTTGCAGCTCTATTAAAAACCTTATTTTTCTATTTCATGACGTTGAGTTTTTTTTGTTTTCAGCTAATTTAAATACGTGTCATTTCTCTCCATCCTTCACTGAAATTCACCTCCTGTAATTAAATAATTAAATTAAATGTTTAAGACAAAATCACAAACCTAAATTTCACTTTAATCTAAAATCCTGAAAGACTTTTTACAATTGTAGGTTTGTGTATAAAGAAGCTTAAAATGTCTAAAATTGTTGGTACAACGCTTTGGAAAAACAAAAGTTTCATACTAAAATGAGAAGTTTAGGTTGAAAATCTCTAACTTTTGCAGCTCCCAGCAGTGAAACAGTAAATGGTTTCTACTTTTTACCAGTGAAATGTAGTAAAATCTGAAGTTTTTAACAGCTTAGACAGAAAAGGTAATTTTACTGTGATTACAGTCAGATCAGAGCAGGTTTTTACCAACAGAACCCAAACACAAACATTGTTTTGTGCTGAAAGTCAGATTTTATTTGCCCCGGGCTATGAGATCAACCACAAAGACGCTGTGCAAAGAAAGCAAATTTAAGTCACACTTATGGAGAGTCAGCAAGCACAAAAACACAGAGAAGGAAGAACTCAGTTCATGCTACAAACAGGAAGTGGTTCAAGTCACAAGAACAAACATTTGAAATGAAATCAACACGTTAAAAACTGTCCTCTACCATACGACTCAGTTCATCGTCACGTTTCAGCACTGCTGCTGCGGAGAAAAGAAATCAACCGTTTCCTCTGAACGATCAACTGTGATGATCGATCGTCAAACATCGATCAGGATGGATCTGTGATGATGGATCTGTGATGATGGATCTGTGATGATCGATCTGTGATGATGGATCTGTGATGATGGATCTGTGATGATGGATCTGTGATGATGGATCTGTGATGATGGATCTGTGAT
>NC_050520.1:93145-95324 GCF_002922805.2 Oryzias melastigma
ATTATGACCTGATTGCTTGAAATAAACCATTTCATTCATTCATTCATTCATTCATTCATTCATTCATTCATTCATTCATCGATCGTCACACATCGATCAGGATGGATCTGTGATGATGGATCTATGATGATGGATCTGTGATGATGGATCTGTGATGACGGATCTGTGATGATGGATCTGTGATGATGGATGATGGATCTGTGATGATGGATCTGTGATGATGGATCTGTGATGAAGGATCTGTGATGATGGATCTATGATGATGGATCTGTGATGATGGATCTGTGATGATCGATCTGTGATGATGGATCTGCGATGATCGATCTGCGATGATGGATCTGTGATGATGGATGATGGATCTGTGATGATCGATCTGTGATGATGGATCTGCGATGATCGATCTGCGATGATGGATCTGTGATGATGGATCTGTGATGATGGATCTGTGATGATGGATCTGTGATGATGGATCTGTGATGATGGATCTGTGATGAAGGATCTGTGATGAAGGATCTGTGATGAAGGATCTGTGATGATCGATCGTCACACATCGATCAGGATGGATCTGATCACTTCAGAGCTCAAATATTTTTAGGAATTTTTACCTAAATATTTATGTTAATAAACTGTAATTTCTAGATCCATCAAACTGATTGTTTCTAAAATGTGCAACAAGAGTAACTTTAGAATTTATACAGAAAAAACACTTTGAATTTCTGTTTGTGGAAACAACAGAAACATTCTGGATTTTTTGCTTTTCCTTGAGATTGTTGCTTGACCTTTGACCTCATGGAGCTGTGATCTGTTTCCTGTTCAATAAGAGGAGAGCACAGATTTATAATGTTGAGATAGAATAAGTAAAACGGTTTAAAGGAGACTCGATTCGGCTCAGAGGCTCCTGACTTTAGTCTTCAGGGTTTGGAGATCCGAGTCGGAACGTTTCGGGATGGAAAACAGTCTGGGAAAGTCGGGAAAATCTCCAGAAAACTGAACATTTCACCCCAAAAGAACTTCCTGTAATACTGGTTTGGCAAACAAAATAAAGGTACAGTTCCTCGTGTCGCTGTGAAGTCGATGCAGCCTCATAGCCACGCCCCCAGAGGCGTGGCTACCAGCCAGTGATATAAAAGCGTGAAACCAGTCGCCGGGCAGAACAGCCGAGTTCCTCCAAGAACATTTACCATCTGACAAATTAAAAGCTTGACTTTATACGTCTAAAAATGACCTTAAATGATTGTTTTTTTACATTTTAAAATGTTTTTACGACATTACTAAATATAAAGTAGAAAGAAAGGAAAAGCACAGAAAGAATAAAGTGGTGCTTTTGTTTTGAAGCACTCAGATGAAGGAAATGTAGTAAAGGACTAAACCAGGATTTAGAGCGGCAGCGCGTCTGATGATGCCTTCCTCGGAGACCACGAGGAAACGCTTTAAGTGCTCTGAGCGTCCTCCTCAGTCCTCCTCAGTCCTCCTCAGTCCTCCTTCTGTCCTCCTCAGTCCTCCTCAGTCCTCACTCGTCCTCACTTTGGGTTTTGTCCGACTGATCCTGCAAAAACATTTAGTAAAAAAAAGTTGATTTTCTAACAAAACAGATGAACAGACGCCAAACAGGTGACGCATTTCTGGATTATAATCTTAATAGAGGGGTCTCTAATCTGGATTATAATCATAATACAGAGCGCTCTAATCTGGATTATAATCCAGATAGAGGGCGCTCTAATCTGGATTATACCGTATATCTTCCAATAGTAGCCGGTCTCTGATAGACGCCGATCTCCATTAAAAGCCGGGTGTAACACGTGCTGTTGTTATCAGACGCCGGTCTTTAATGGTAGCCGGACCGGCCAATTCATACTCCTAAACACTAGATGGCGGAATTTCACTCTGAAGCTAGTGCCGTCTGCCATTTAAGCAAGAAAACAAAGACGAAGAAGAAGTAGTAGTAGAAGAAGAAGAAGAAGAAGAAGAAGAATTAGAAGAAGAAGAAGAATTAGAAGAAGACGAAGAAGAAGTAGTAGTAGAAGAAGAAGAAGAAGAAGAAGAAGAATTAGAAGAAGAAGAAGAATTAGAAGAAGACAAAGAAGAAGACGAAGAAGAAGACGAAGAAGAAGACGAAGAAGAAGACGAAGAAGAAGACCTGCGCCTTTCAGGCTGGTGGTTGTTGTTGTTGAATTTGTGT
>NC_050520.1:95389-110788 GCF_002922805.2 Oryzias melastigma
GATAAACGCCTGTCTCTTATAAAGGCCGGGCCGGCTGCCAAATTATTGGAATAAACGCCGGGGCTACTATTGGAAGATATACGGTAATCATAATACAGAGCGCTCTAATCTGGATTATAATCATAATACAGAGCGCTCTAATCTGGATCATAATCCTGATAGAGGTGCTCTAGTCTGGATTATAATCCTGATAGAGGTGCTCTAGTCTGTGTTTATAATCCTGGATTATAATCACAGACTCAGCAGGAGAATTTCTCCACATGGAAATATCAATTATTTGTTGTTTTTCATAAATAATCCAGATTTTTAGTGAAGCAGTGATGGATCTAGAATCAAACTCTGAACAGGAAGCTGCAGCTCTCATCTTCACAGCAGGAACATGTCGGCGGGTTTCTGCTCTGAAGATGTTTCTCAACGATGACAGGATGGCGGTTCGGTGGGGGAGGGGACCCACGTTATCGTCCAGGTCGTCGTCGCTGTCGTCGTCGCTGACCACCGGCTTGGCCTTCGCTCGGCTCTGCCTCTTCTTGCCTTTGTCGCCGCGGCCGTCCCTGCTCAGCTTGATCTTCACGCGGACAGACTTGGCTGGAAAACAAACAGACTTCAGTTTTCCTGCCGCTCAGCTCTAAAGGAAAACTTCAGGATGTTGGAGATTTCAGGATCAGCTGTTCGGCTCTGGGATGGTTTATCGGTGAAGGAACCAGAGATGCTGACAGCAGCAGCTTCAGGTCTGACTCTACAGGAGACAAACTGTGTGTGTGAAGAGGCAGGTCCCCACCACTACCCAAGAACAAGAAAAATGTCCGATTTTTAAATCGTGACGACGCAGTGAGCATGTATGTGTTTGAGCAACTAAACCCTCCAAAGAAAAGGCGGGACAAAGATATGCCCACATTTCACTAAAAATGTCAAGTTCCCAGGTGTAACCTTCCAGTCCAGAGTCCCCACAGTGCAGGAAAACGTGCGTGTTACCCTCAGCCTCCGACTCGTAGTCGTCATCATCGTCTTCCTCGCTGTCCTCCTCGCTGTCGTCGTCTTTGGCGATCTTCTGTCTGGCGCTCTTGAACACTGACTGCAGAACGATGGAGTCCTCGTAGATCTGGAGCATAAGGGGGCGGGGTCAGATCAGGTCAGAGGAAGCAGAAGACATTATCGGATCCGACGGACAAAAAAGCAAAAAGAAGGATCACAAGAAGTAATTCTAGAGAGCCGTCGAATCCATTATTCATCGAATTAAAAAGGTGAACATTTATCTTGGAGGACCTCCAAGGTTCCTGGAGGACCTCAGTGGTTCCTGGAGGACATCATTGGTTCTTGGAGGACCTCAGAGGTTCTTGGAGGACCTCCGAGGTTCTTTTAGGACCTCCGAGGTTCCTGGAGGACCTCAGTGGTTCCTGGAGGACCTCAGAGGTTGTTGGAGGACCTCAGAGGTTCTTGGAGGACCTCCGAGGTTCTTTTAGGACCTCCGAGGTTCTTTTAGGACCTCCGAGGTTCCTGGAGGACCTCCGAGGTTCCTGGAGGACCTCAGTGGTTCCTGGAGGACCTCAGAGGTTGTTGGAGGACCTCAGAGGTTCTTGGAGGACCTCCGAGGTTCTTTTAGGACCTCCGAGGTTCCTGGAGGACATCATTGGTTCTTGGAGGACCTCAGAGGTTCTTGGAGGACCTCAGAGGTTCCTTTAGGACCTCCGAGGTTCCTGGAGGACCTCAGTGGTTGTTGGAGGACCTCAGAGGTTCTTGGAGGACCTCAGAGGTTCTTGGAGGACCTCAGAGGTTCCTGGAGGACCTCAGAGGTTCCTGGAGGACCTCAACGGTTCCTGGAGGACCTCCGAGGTTCCTGGAGGACCTCCGAGGTTCCTGGAGGACCTCAGTGGTTCCTGGAGGACCTCCGAGGTTCCTGGAGGACCTCCGAGGTTCCTGGAGGACCTCCGAGGTTCCTGGAGGACTTCATTGGTCTCTCTGTCTGGTTTTCTCTCTGTCTGAGGAGCAGACTCACCTGAGATCCCTCCAGGTTGAAGGTCTGAGCGTTCTGACAGAGCAGCATCACGTCCTTCTCCAGGTCGCCCACGCTCCGGTACTTATGGCTCCTCACACGTTCCTGTCAACACCAACACAAGTCCTCAGTCCCGGCTGGACGGCGGCGGGCTGAAGGCCCCGCCCCTTCATGCAGACGACCGACCTTGATCTTCTTGAAGTCCACAGGTTTCCTGATCAGCTCGTAGTATTCCGGGAGCTCCTTCCGGGACGGAAGCTGGACGAAGACCTCGCTGAGCTGCCGTCCGGATCTGGAAAAGGAGGATCAGATTACAGATCCAATCTGCAGGATTAGAACTGAATCCTTCAGGTGTAAACAGGTTGGTGTGGTTCTGCTGATGCAGGTGAAGGAGGTCACCTCCAGAACTCTGAGTCAGGTTTGTGAACAGACACATTGAAAGTCTACGCTAACGCTAAGCTAGCGCCTCACCCGTCTCTGTAGTTGATGACGGTGTCGATGATGGCGTTCATCTGCTTGGTGAGCTTGGGGGGGTTGGGGGAGAGCTTCTCCGCCGGCGGCCGGCCCCGCCTCTTCCTGGCCTTGCCGCCGCCCTCCTCCCGGCTGGACGAGTCCTTGTCCTGGCGCCGTTTGCGTTTGCGCTTTTTCAGCCGGATCTCCTCCTCCATCTCCTCCAGGTTTCCGTCCTCGATGGCCTGAGGGGGGCAGACAAGAGTACGGCGTCAGCGCGGGTTAGCATCAATCTGAGGCCTCACTGCTTTATGAGGAAAACTGTGTTTGTGACATCCGACACGTTCAGACAGACGCGCCGCCGCCCGAGGCCCCCCCCCCCGGCGCTCTCAGACGTTTGAGAGGAAAAAGGATTCATTTGTTAATCAGCCAGAAGAGCGTTCTCCTTTAACGAGCGCCGGCCGGTCGGCGGCGGCAGAACTGCTGCCGGCTGCAGTCAGTCACCTCGGCCTCCAAACGTCTTTGTTCTATTTCTGACCCCCTGAAAGCTCAGAGCTCCTCAGTGAAATGGTGGTGAGGATGCCTCCCCAGGGGGGTGAATCACGGTCTGCCTGGCGAGGGTGACCGAATGACACCAGCATCACACCCAGCAACACTCGGCTGTCCAATTATCCTCTGGAAGGACCGAGAGGGAAACGACTGCAGAGCTGCAGCCATCGGGTACTGCGATCAGGAGGAAGAGGAGAGGAAGAGGAGAGGAAGAGAAAGAGGAGAGGAAGAGGAGAAGAACGAGGAGAGGAAGAGAGGAAGAGGAAGAGGAGAAGAAGAGAGGAAGAGGAAGAGGAGAGGAAGAGGAGAAGAGCAGAGGAACGAGGAGAGGAAGAGAAGAGGAGAGGAAGAGGAAGAACGAGGTGTGCACGTGGTGTGCACGTGGTGTGCACGTGGTGTGCACGTCCTCCTAAGAACCTGTAGAATCCACACTAACTACTGAACCTCTGAAATGTCCCCACCGTGGGACGATTACAGGACTATCTTACACTCTGATTGGATCATTTCTAATAGTCAAGGAGCGTGCACGTATCACATGCACAGCACTAACGGGATCCTCGTTCAGTCCCCAGGATTAGGGGGCGGAGTTAAAACCTAGACTCACCTACTCCCCCTCACCTGTAGTAGAAGTGTTCATACGACCTGTCATCCGCAGCACGCCCATAGATAAACGTGAACATGTTCTTTCTACGGTTCACTGAGCGTCTATGACCTTCATGTTTCCTGAAGGTCACCTGTGTGCAGGTCCGTGTCCACCTGCACAGTTAGGACTCGGGATTAGGATGACTTTAAGAGAGAAGCAGAACTTCAAACTAAAACAAACAATAAACACATTAAACTCTGAAGAACTGAAGGGAGGATGGACTTGACTCTTATTGTTTTGATCCTCCAGAAGTTCTGCTCCACACAAACATCAGAGCTCCTCTGGTTCAGCTCTTCTCTCTGCTGCCACAAAGCATTAGTTTGATAAACTGGATGTGAAACTCACAAGAGTTTCAGCTGTATGATGACTAAACAAAGAGTTTATTCAGTCCTGCAGCTTCTTTCCTTCTTTAGTTTCTGCCATTAAAACCTGCAGAGACGCTCAGACAACGTTTAGCTAATCAGTTTGTGCTAACGTTAGCTTAGCTCGACGATGACCTCTTCAGATAGACGCCCAGTCTCGTGTTTCCTGTTCCGGTGATCTAGTGCTGCTGTACAACACCATGGACACTTTGTCTTCACCGTTTATGTTCTCCCTTGTTGGCGTGTTGTTACGGTACCAGAGTCTTTCTGGAACTTCCTGTGACATCACTACTGACCGCGTTAACTGCACGTGTGACACAGACAACAGCACACGCGGCATTAGAAAGTACTCTGTAGTTTTGAGACGTGTTAAAAACATGAATCGAGTATTAATTAGTCGTGAGGAGTCGCCCCATCGAGTCGCAGATCTCCGACCTCCCAGCAGCTCATGATCAGTCTGATGAACATGAACGCCATCAGGACGGTCCCTCTAAAGCGGCGTTTACCCTCAGCCACTGCTTCTCCGTCAGCGCGTCGCTGTAGTCCACGTCCCGGCGGCAGCGGGACCCCCTCCCGAACATCTTCTCCTCCTCCTCCTCGTAGGTCAGCCTCTCCACCTCCGCGTCGTCTTTGATGATCCAGGACGGCAGCTCGTCCTCCTCCATGAGGCGGGGCTTCCGCTTGGGGTTCCTGGCGTCCTCCCGCCTTCGGTCCATGTCCATGCGCTGGGGGGGGGGGGTATGACAACTACATCAAAGCTCTAAGTGACCGACAGACATTCAACTGTGAACGAAATGATATTTTCTGACTTCATCAGAAACCAAATCTTAACTTTTACCTTCATTTCTCCAGTATAACATTTTCTAAAGTTTTTATGTCGCCTTTATTTAACCAGAGCAGTTTCCAAATCTCTTCCCAAAGAGTCCCGAGAGCGTTCTCGAGGTTTTAGCGTTCTTCTCACACAAACATTCAAATAAGCTTCAAACAGAACTTCATGAACGCTGTCAGTTTCTAGTGGTTACAGTGAATTTCAATAAACTGAAGGAAAATAACTGAACCTCATCCGTCCTGCAGCCTTCAGACGAAAGTTGTAATTAAAAATATTGCAGCTTTTATCAGAACTTTTAGAAAAACAGATGCAAACTCCAGCTTCAGAGCTTCAAGAATCCTTCAACGAATCCAGAAGATCCTGAAGGAACGGATTAATAAACAGACGTTTCTGCTTCAGGATGAATGAAAACATCTGGATCACTTTCCATTAAAGACGTGAAATCCACAGAAACGGAAATTGGATTTGTTGAGTTATTATATGAACATTATCCACATGTCTTCATGACAGGAGGAGAAGACAATTCTGGGGTTTGAACAGTCACAGAGGATGGACGTGGTTTCAGACTGTCCCGTTGCCATGACGACCTCTGGGAGTTCTATTTTGTGATCAGGCTGTGAAATCCGGCTGACGGATTTAAAGTTGATAAAAACTTTCTTACCATGAAGAGCTCGAACTCGTCTTCATTGCGGGCGATCATCTGGTTGAGGGTTTCATCATCGGGGACCTCGTCTTCCTCCTGCCGTCAAACAGGATGAAGGACTCAAACAGGAAGAAGCAGCACTCCTCATTATGAAGCCGGTTTCTCTTCACTCCTCGGCTTCTTTCTTCACTACCTTTTGACATGTTGTGTTTCCAAAGCCGCTCTGATGGAAGAAGGACTTCTACTTTTGGAGTCTTAGTGACTGAAAGCATGAATCCTCCTGATTAACACCTGCAGATTCTGCAGCTTTGTCTGCGTTTTGTGAGTATTAATGTGTGGCTCTATCGGTCAGCAGGTCTGTCTAAACTCCTGAATCTTCAGCGTTAACCTTCCTGTCCTTTACCCTCCAGAGGTCAAATCAGATCTTTTCATGGATTAGAATGCAAAGAGGACGGATCAGACCTCGTTCTGCTCCTCGTGCTCCAGGATGGCCTGCAGGAAGGCGCGGCGCTCGTGGCTGGACGACTTCTGGTCAAACATGCCGGCCTGGATGACTTTCTGGTCCACGTTGAGTTTGTATTTGGCGGCCGCCAGGATCTTCTCCTCCACGCTGTTGACGGAGCAGAGGCGGAGGACGCGCACCTCGTTCTGCTGGCCGATGCGGTGAGCGCGGTCCTGAGCCTGGAGGTCCTGCAGAGCAAAGCCACGCCCCCTCAGGTCATAAACTACAACCTTCTTTCAGCATCTATACAGTTTTAAATTGGAACCTTTAACAGCGGAGCTCCACTTTAACGATTTAAATGTTAACGGGATCATAAAGCAGAAAATCGTCTTTTCTCCTTCACCATCGGCTGGAATGATCCTGGTTGGACAGTTCCAGCATGTTAACTACTGTTAAATGTTTGAGCTCAGAAAAGCAGAGAGGATGATGGGAGAACCTGGTGCGGGTTCCAGTCGCTGTCAAAGATGACGACGGTGTCGGCGGCCTGCAGGTTGAGGCCGAGGCCGCCGGCTCTGGTGCTGAGGAGGAAGATGAAGAACTGAGAGCCTTCCTCGTTGAACTTCTTCAGCAGCGCGGCTCGGTCCTCTGACTTGGTTGTTCCTGCAACATCAAGGTTTCTTCTTCAAACGGTTGATTGGAAAGAAAAATCTGCAGTCTGAGAAGTCTTTCGTCATCTATCACAAAGAAACTGTAAACAAGAATCCAGTTTCACACAAATCAGATAAAACTTTCTCAGATTACATTCTTTGAAAACTTTGCATTGATGAAAAAAAGAAAATGGGAGCAAAAATTCTCCTTAAAGGAAAATAACTGAAAACTTTCCTTTTCTAGAAGAGAAAAGCCCGAAGTTTAAAGTTTTATATTAAACATAAAAACTGTTTTTTTTCTTTGATCTTCACCTACAATCCCAACACGTCTTTAAAACATCCGGCCTGTTATTTTTACAACGATTACAAAGTAATCTGTAGAGAGAAAAATCGTTCTTATCCATAAGAAAACATGAAACTACAGCTGTTTGATTTAAAATTAAAGATCTATTTAGCAGAGATTATATTTGCTGACAGATGAGAGAAACATGGATTCTAATCCTAATCTAATCTACCTTTTGTTGTCTAGTTATCACGTTTCATGTCTTTATGGCTGTAAACCTCTGGTATCGATTGTTTTTCACATAAATTCTTCTTTCTTGTTCGCTTAAAATAATCCATTTCTAATCTAATCCTAATCTTAATCCTAACCCTAATCTTGATGCTAATCTAATCCTAATCTTAATCCTAACCCTAATCTTGATGCTAATCTAATCCTAACCCTAATCTTGATGCTAATCTAATCCTAATCCTAACCCTAATCTTGATGCTAATCTAATCCTAATCTTAATCCTAACCCTAATCTTGATGCTAATCTAATCCTAATCTAATCCTAACCCTAATCTTGATGCTAATCTAATCCTAATCTTAATCCTAACCCTAATCTTGATGCTAATCTAATCCTAATCCCAATCTGAACCCTAATCTTAATCTCAATCTTAATCCAATCCTGAACTAGGAACATGCTAACCCTTTGTTTTCAGGTGTTGAACGTCTGAAGGTTTGAAGATGTTTTATATGAACACGTCATCACTCGGACATTCTCCAGACTCATCAATCATTCCAGAACCTCCTATCAGAACCAGAACTCCTCTGGAGCTTCATCTGATCACAAAAAACCTCCCCGATCGGTCGACTCACCGTCCAGCCGCAGATACAGGAAGTTACGGTAGCTGAAGTAGTCCTCCATGATGGTCATGAGCGTGGTCATCTGGCAGAACAGCAGGACGCGGTGGCCCGTGGCCTGCAGCTTCGGGAGGATCCGGTCCAGGAGCTCAAACTTCCCTGAAGCTCGATACAGATCGGGCCTGAGGGGAGGAGGAGGTTCAGCACCACGAACAGCAGGTTACAGGTAATCCCTGCTGCTCCGAGAGAACGTTCACACTGAGCTGTTTGGTCCACTATGGTGTGAAAGCTCATGTTTCTAACTGTCTCCAGCTGCAGTTCACCACAGCGTGAGCACAGGAACGCCGGAGAGCAGCAGCTTCAACAGCTCACGGTAACATTGGAACCAGTCTAACAATTCTAGAGAGATCGGGTTTCACTATTGATGTAAACAAATCAAAACCTGAAGAGACTTCAGAAGACGGGATTTTATTCTGTTTCCTTTACAGTAAATTCAGGCAAATGTTTTCAGTTTGGTCAAAAACAAAAGAAAATCCTGATTCCCAAAAATTGTTGAGAAAAACAATAAACTACTTTAAAAATAACAGCTAACAAACGCATCACTGATGAATGAAAGGTGTTTCATTATGGACTTCTGTTTGGTCAACATGATAGATCAGGGTTTGATGTTCTTAATGTTCTGTCGGTTTGTGTTTCTTACCCACTGATGATCCCGTTTGGATATCCCAGATGCTCTGCAAACGACTCCTGCAGAGGAGAAGACTTCCATCACTGCAAACTCAGACAGAAACGGCTGAAACCTTCAACAGGAAGCTGATCTGAAGCTGATCAGAGTTACGCCTTTTAATCCTGCTCATCAATCTACAACCTTTCTCTCTTTCTCTCTTCAGACGTGAACATTTTCAGACTTTCCTCTCTCGTTTAATCCCCCCAGAAGAATGAGTCCAGGATTAGAGAATAAAAACTGAGATCTGATTCTGAACAGGAAACGCAGCACAGACGGGGCTGATTGACAAGGTCAGCAGCCAATCAGGACACAGAACACAGCGTCCTGTAAAGCGTCATAAGAGCATAAAAGGTGAGCGGCGAGCGGCGGCGGCGAGGCGAAGGAGCACTGCTCCAGCTGAAGTGACAGCTGGTCCCTCACAGGTTAGTCTGACTCAGCTGCTTTGATGTGTTTAAGGTCGGTTAGAGCAGAATATAGATAAATGTTTAATAGAGATGTAACTGCCCGTCCTCTGATCTGTAACTGAAGTGTTTCTACTCTTCGTTATAATTTACAGAATCTATTTGATTTGATTCAGATTATTTCTATGGACAGTTTAGACATTTAGAAACATTAGGTTAGAAATACATAATAATCTATAAAGGATTTGAATATTAATCTGATCCAGATCAGATCCTGTAAATGTATCAGTGAAATCATGAGATGAATATTATCCAGAGTTACATGGATCCTCTAAAGGAGAAGCTCCAACGATTGTTCTGCTTCTCTTGGAGGACGTTTCAGTTTGACCACTAGGTGGCGATGGCGCTATAGCATTACACCTGATTCCAGAAGAAAGAATGAAACAATGTTTAGACCACTAATGGTTACTTTAAAAATAGAGTTTGTAGAATTCATATAAAGATGTTCATTTAGTCAGAATGTACGTTTCGGTCGACAAAGCGTTAGCATTAGCCGGCCTATGGGAAATCCCATTATACGTTAGCATCAAGCTAGCGAACTTTAGCTTTTTGTGCTAGATCGATCTCCAGCGGTTACTGATGTAACCCCGCCCTAGTTTCTACATGTGATGTGATGGTGAGACGGCTCATCCTGAGCGTGTCTCGTGGCGTGATTCTAACGGACTCGTCCGTTTGCTCCACCTCGATGTGCTGGAACATGTAGGGATGGTTGCAGATCTTCTTCAGCTGCATGATGGTGTTCATCAGGGTCTTGGCGCCTCCTTTCCCCTGCAGGCACAGACAGGACGCGTTACATGGCGCTCACGTCCGAGCGGCGGCGTGCACAGGGGGTGGAGCTTACCTTCTTGTCCTTCTCGGAGCCGTCGGTCAGCAGGATGCCCTTCTGCATGTGGCGGTACAGAACCTTCTGGATGGCTGACATGTCACATTTGATGACGTACTCCACCTGCAGAGGAAGCTTCAGGTTCATCAGGCTGAAGGTGACTTCATGCAGAAACTTTTATCTTCTCTTTCTCCATCTGAAGATTTCATCTGCGCTATCAGCTGATGGCGCCGACGGTTCCCTCCACGTTTATATTCAAAGGGAACGGAGATGATGTACGGCCGTGTCAGAGTTTATCTCCATGAAGGAGGAGGACCTTTTGTTTTGGAGCCACGCTGCGACCCCCCACAGCAGGTGGGCGGGCACGAGCGGCAGCTTCCATACTTTGAAGAGAGTATGCCAGAGGAGACGTTCAAGGTCGACGAACATGCCGCTGCTCACAGGGAACCCTTACTTTGGTGGGGATTCTCTGCAGAGGCACCGGCTTCAGTCTGATCTAAACCAATCAGATCTCTCCTGATGGTTAACCCTTTAACTCCGGAGCTCCCGTGTTTCTGCTCTTTGATTGTAATTGTTTAATAATTAACACGATGATTCGATATTAAAAAAGAGCACGGCTCTCAGGAATGATCAGAAGGGGAAGAGCCGTCATCCAAGACTGATGTCACCGTAGAGGAAAGATGCATGAAGATGTAAAGCTGCAGGTTCAGCAACAAACTGCAGAGTTTACTTGAATTTCTGTTAATAGTTGTGATCACAAAATCCTGGAGGGACGGATTATATAACTCACAAGACTTGAAAAGAATGTTTCTTCTAACTAGATTTCTTTTCTTTTTTGTTCTCTTAAATAAGAATATTAAAACTTCTCAGTGAAACAGAACCGGTTCCTCCACCTGGTGGTGACGTGATGAGTTGCGTCTGGCTCCACTCACTCAAACAGGAAGTCTTTAGAAAACGTTTCTCTGCTTCAAACTAACAGAATGAAAGAGGATACATTTGTAGCTGTCAGATATACATTTGAGCCTCCATTATTCTCTGTTGCCATGGAAACAGGAGTGACGGGGGCAGCGCCGCAGACATAAATAGGGTGGAAGTGGCTGCAGACGCCAGCGATAACGAGGTTGAATCATGGTTCTGTCAGAACCCGGAGGTGAGCACATGAAGTAAAGAGCAAATGATCCCAGGAACAATCGCTGTAATTAGAACGAGGTGTGATGGTAACGACCGCACCGACCCCACAGCGAGCGGGAGTTCGAACCTTCTCTGGAAGCTGGGACTCCACCTCCTTCTTCAGTCTGCGGAGGAGGAAGGGGCGGAGCACCTTATGCAGGCGGCGGATGATCAGGATGGTCTCCTCCTCGTTCAGGTCCACCTGAGGAGAGAAAAGGATTTGTGTTAAAACTGCTGGATAAGACGTCCAGTTATTCTAGAAGAGATTTCTGTTTCATGGATACAAAACAGTGGAAAACGGTTGTTTTGGGTTTACTGGGGTAACAGACGAGACGTCAGATAAAAACATTCTTTAACCAAAGTCAAATCGATGACAAAACATGAAGAAAAGTCATTTTCATCGATACGTTTGGACAGGAGCTTCTATCAATCTCTTCTTTCCTCTTCGAGGTCTTGATGGTTCTTAGCTTTCAGCTGCTGGTTTGAATGTTTGGAGTTGTGAATGTTGGTGTGACTGCAGTGTTTCTTCCTCATTGCTGTTCTTCTCTGTCCTGATGTTTGTAAACTTCAGACGTTCGTATCTCATCTGCTCATGAAGGTTTCTTCTTTTAGCTTTCCTGAACCTCCACCTGCACAAACCGCTGACGGCGTCTCCACCCGATAACTGATCACTAACATGCATGAGAGGCTGGTCTCTGCCTCACCCTCTCTCCGGTCATGGCGAACGGGGCGTTGAACCACTGCTCGAAGGTGCTGCAGCTCTTGAAGATGGTGGGCAGCAGGAAGTTGAGCAGCGCCCACAGCTCGGGCAGCTTGTTCTGCAGCGGCGTGCCGGTGAGGAGGAGGCGGCGGGGGGCCACGTAGTGGGTGTTCAGCACCTGCGTCAGCTTACAGTGATGGTTCTTCATGCGGTGACCTTCATCCACGATCATGTACTTCCAACGGATCTGCAAACACAGCACACACTAGAATCCACACCTTCTGTTTCATTTCCTGTTAGGAACATGAAGGAGTGGTTCATTAGACGCTGACGCAGGTTAAAGGAAAAACCTGTTTATGGTTAACCCTTTACAGGTTAGATCCTGACCCCTCCCACAAAGGCCCTTCATCCACTACATTTCCTAAAATGTTCCCCAGATCAAACCAGATCAGCAGCTCCAGAACTTCGTGGTTCCTCTGCTGCTCTCAACACTTCATCTAAAATGCTGCCTTCACATCTAGCGCATGCCCCGCCCCTCTTTCGCTGCTCTCCACCTCCTGAGCCTGATGCTTGACAGGATGATGTTGAGAGACTAGGTTAGTTTATCGTGAAGACTTGTATAAAAACATGGTTACGGGTCTGCATGTCTGGGTTCATGTGATCATTCAGAGAGTCCTGGATCTGGATCACTGGAGGCTGTTTTCTGTGACAGTTGCTTCCACTGTGTTTCTGTGTCTCTGTGACTGACTTAGGATCCATCACGTAGTGATCAAAGATCCACCATGTAGAGATCAAAGATCCACCATGGAGAGATCAAGGATCCACCATGGAGAGCTCAAAGATCCACCATGGAGAGATCAAGGATCCATCACGTAGAGATCAAAGATCCACCATGGAGAGATCAAGGATCCACCATGGAAGGATCAAAGATCTACCATGGAGAGATCAAGGATCCACCATGGAAAGCTCAAGGATCTACCATGGAGAGATCAAGGATCCACCATGGAAAGCTCAAGGATCCACCATGGAGAGATCAAGGATCCATCACGTAGAGATCAAGGATCCATCACGTAGAGATCAAAGATCCACCACGGAGAGATCAAGGATCCACCATGGAGAGCTCAAAGATCCACCACGGAGAGATCAAGGATCCACCATGGAGCGATCAAGGATCTACCATGGAGAGATCAAGGATCCACCATGGAGAGATCAAAGATCCACCATGGAAAGATCAAGGATCCACCATGGAGAGATCAAGGATCCACCATGGAGAGATCAAAGATCCATCACGTAGTGATCAAAGATCCACCATGGAGAGATCAAGGATTCACCATTGAGAGATCAAAGATCCACCATAGAGAGATCAAGGATCCACCATGGAGAGATCAGAGGTCCACCATGGAGAGATCAGAGGTCCACCATGGAGAGATCAAGGATCCACCATTGAGAGATCAAAGATCCACCATGGAGAGATCAAAGATCCACCATGGAGAAATCAAGGATCCATCACGTAGAGATCAAAGATCCACCATGGAGAGATCAAGGATCCACCATGGAGAGATCAAGGATCTACCATGGAGAGATCAAAGATCCACCATGGAGAGATCAAAGATCCACCATGGAGAGATCAAAGATCCACCATGGAGAGATCAAAGATCCACCATGGAGAGAGCAAGGATCCACCATGGAGAGATCAAGGATCCACATGTGGATCTGGAGCTGCAGGATGCAGACTGCTGCCATGTGTTAACAAGGACGTCGAATGGAAGCGGCCTCCGTTCTGCGGCGCTTCTGCGTCCAGTGTGAACCAGGCGTCATGTAGATTTTTTGAGTTCAGATTGAAAAGAGTAAAACTGTTTCCTGATTTTTCTTTTGGAGCTGTGGATTGGGTTTGTATTGACTGGATCCTCTCAGGAAAACTTTGATCGGCCTCACCTTGGCCAGGATGTGCTTGTCCTTGATGATGTATTCGTAGGTGGTCAGCAGCACGTTGAACTTCCCGCTGCGGAGCTGAGGAACGAGCCCCCGGCGTAGAGCAGGAGTTCCCTGGAACGGGGACCGATGTCAGCACAGAGCATCACTCAGAGCCGCGGCGGCAAATCCTTCTTACCTTGTAGGCGATTTTGACCACAGAAGGAGCCCATTTGTCCAGCTCATAGACCCAGTTTGACAAAGTCCTGGAAGCAGAATGACAGAGATCGTTACGGGGGTCACGGGGGGGGCTGGGTCTTTGCAGCTTCACAAGCGAAACCTGAAGATGACAGTTTGCGGATCTGTGCGTGTTAACGGCGAGGGAGCAGCGGCGTGACGAGGACGTGAGCCGCCGCCTGCAGCTGCAGCATTTCAATCATCTGTGGAACCACACGGCTGTGAATTCCACATCGCTAGAAACAAACCCATTGCTGCTCTCAGTCCTTCTGTAGATTTAGCTGAAAGGACGAGCTTTTAGGCGGGAAAATGAGACATTTTTTTCCTTTCTTGCGTGAGAAGAAGCAGTTCTTTCATCTGACGACTGAAAGGCAGCAGCACCTTCAGTCACCTGAGAGGAAAGCTCTCCCGCCGTCTGCAGGACTCCAGACGCTTCAAGGTGTTTGAAAGAACGGAGGGGAATAATAATGATGAGAGAGAAACTCAAAGCTCCGAGAATGGGAGAGAATGTCGCTGAAAATCACCTTTCAAGGTCGCTCGAAATGACTATTATTGAAGTTATTTACATATCCTGGTATGGTTTTGTTATTCTGATCAACATGATTTTACCCAAACTGTCAGTATATTCTGTGTTTAACTGTCAAGAACTTTATGATTCTTATCTTGAAAGGTGCTATCTAAAGTTTATTATTATTAAATCTCGTGTTTTCTTGCTGGTTTGTTAAAGGACTTTTTCCTTCATTCTTGGGATTTATCAAACAGATTTTTCTGTTCCTACATGTTTGAACCAGGCAGCAGTGGATGCAGCTTGTTTGAAGGCTTGAAGAAAGATCTGCTTCCCCCACAAAGCGGTTTCTAGAATCTGAGAGGCTGTACATGCAGAGTGTGTTGGTTTGTGGGTCAAACAAACTTCTCAGCGTGACACCTTTCCCTCCGCTTGGAGGGTCGGATTTACTTAAACTCCCTTCCAACGGAGTGGAGGGGAGAAGAGTTGTGGTTGGGCCAATCATGGCTAACATGAGATCATGAGTTCTGCTCTCGTTAGTCATCAAACAGGATCATTTCCACGCAGAACCAACACAGATGGAGTTTGTAGCTGCAGCTGGCTCACGAACAATCCTGAATTTCCATTTTCTCCGTCTGGTTTTCCTGACAGAAAGGTTGACTCAGAGTCATGTGACAGATGTCTGTTCCATCACCTGATATCAAACCTTGTTTTTAGGCTCCGCCTCTGAATAAGATGCTTCTCGTGTTCTTCTTTACAGGTTTGTTGTCAAACTGCAGCCTTCTCCATGTTGTTTGTGTTAGTATTGTGTGTAGACTGCAGTGATCTCCTGTGAGGGGTTCCAGTGTGTACGGTAGTGTTGTGTTGTAAGCAGACAAACACAATACAACATCTGGATCAATCGGTCAGCAGACTGAACAGGTCCGGTTCTGACCGCGTCCACATGCTGGAGCAAAAAACATCAGTACTGACGAGAGAGGGACGATGATGAGGTACGGCCCGTTGAGCCTCTTGTGCTCCATCAGGTAGGTGATGAGCGCGATGGTCTGGATGGTTTTGCCCAGGCCCATCTCATCAGCCAGGATCCCGTTCAGGTTGTTGTTGTAGAGAGAAACCATCCACTCCAGACCCTGGATCTGGAAGACACAGACATGGAGAGCTTTGGGAAAAAGCTTGGGTCACAGG
>NC_050520.1:111462-112148 GCF_002922805.2 Oryzias melastigma
TCTGGTCGTCAGAAAAGTCCTTAGCAACAGTTGCTAGCATCGTTAGCTCATGTTTTGTAGTTCAAAAACATGAACTAATGTTCAATAAACTCGTTCAGTGTGTATAGACAGTGGACGTAAAAACATCATCAAAAAGTTCAGGGTTCCTACGCATTCCCTTAAGGTAAATTTAAGACTTTTTAAGACTTTTTTAAGACCTTCCATGTCAAAAATTAAGACCAATTTCTCGGTCTAATTTCCAGCCCTATGGACGAAGGAAAAACGAAATCCTTGTAAGTAACAGAGTAATGTAATCAATTACAGTTCAAATGTCAATATTTAAACTATAGTTACTAGACTACAGAAACCTACATTACTTTATTACTCACATTTTGGTGCAGTAAAACTATTGGGGACCAATAAACCAAATCTGTGTAAACCGTTGGCTCTGATGTTGTCTTTTGGTTAAATGAAAAAAAAACGGATATTAATACAATAATAATAATAATAATAATTTAAAAAAACACCTGTGACAGACTGTCCACCTGTCCAGGTAAACCCCGCCATCGACCATCAGTAGTTGGGTTAGGATACGGCTAACCCTGAGACCCCAAAAGGGACAAAGCGGTCAAGAAGATGATGAACGAATGAACGAATGAACGGATGAATATTCATTTAGATGACTGTAATGACTGTCTTGGGAATGC